>NC_056423.1:3678863-3981893 GCF_905147365.1 Aricia agestis
TGAAATGGTCTGGTTTGACGATAAAGTAAAAGTAGTTACTTTTAAGTAATGGATTGTACTTAATGAAACACAAATAAAACACAATCTTCTTGTACTATTTACTAATCAATTTTTTTTTTTATAAAATACACGGCTGGTTTCAATAAAAATTGATCTGGTGATGATATATTTTTAACTGACTCCAAAAAAGGAAGAGGTTTCTGAATTTGACCGTATTTAAGATTTTTTATGTTTGTTCGAGAATAACTTAGTCGTTTATGAACTGATTTTGATGATTCTTTTTGTAGAAAAGAAGACATTTCAACGCTGGTCTCATTATAAGGAAATACTATTCGAAGTCGTTTTTTTTGTCTAAAATTATATCGAAACAGATCGTGTATTTTGTTGAAAATTCATATTAATTAGTAAAACAGATAATAGTTCAAATAGATTAATTTAATATTCAGTTTTACTAGTGTTTGTTACTTCTGTAAGTTTTAAAATTGTAATAGTTAGGAAGCAATGTTTAATATTATTTACAGGTATACTTAATGCTGTTTTTTCGCTTAAATCTTTACTAATATCAGTACCTCAATCACAAATAACATCAATGTTGCCAACTAAAATAACAACACTTTTTTCCCAAACAAATGTTTTCTGTATCAACCTACCTCGAATCCCTGTCTTTATTGAACGTACCCGTATGATACACACGCCGTAAGCCGTTTACATACGGCTACAAGCCGTAACGTGTCTACAAGGTGTTCAGAGCCGGCATATTGTAACCCCCCCCCCCACCCCCCGACACACCCAACAGGGGGTTACCCACTTGTATAGAGTAGACTGAGGCAGAAGAAACTTGCGTATGACTGAATAAAATGCTAAGATAGAGTTCTATGAATATGTGGCTGGTTTAAAGTACTATAAAACAAGAGATCGCCTAATCGTCGAAATTCTAAAATTTAATTATCTCCTTCTTTCGGCTCCCCATTTAAAGTATTGACTATTTCAGATATAAAAAAAACAACAATCCATTTTTTATTTGACAACCATAAACAAAAGAATATATAATTCGTATGTATAGGCTTGTTATTCAAAAAGAATGGTAGTGTGCACATTGTAGTGTGTGTAATGTTTTATTTGTTAAAAAAATGTATGATAAAAGTATAATTTCAAAATAAAATTAAGCTCGATGCACTCCATCACCATGTAAACTATAACTGTGCAAAATTTCATTCACCTACGTTTCCGAATTTTTTTGTCAAAAGGGATCCAAACTTTTTGCCCGCGTATTAATATATAATATATAAGTACGTAATATTATTAAGAGTTATGACCACGGAGCTAATACAAAGAGGAGCTGGCCTAAGCAACTGTGCACTGTGATTTTCAACTAGGTCCTGACGTCATCATTGTGGGCGGGGCTTAAGTCAGTACACTTTCAGCGTTTGTCAGGTGCACACGTAACGAGACTCCCAATAAATTGGTGTTTTCTGCGTTTTTAACAAGGAAAGGATGAAGTATTGTGTTTTACAATGTCGAAAACACTCAGACAGACGTTCTGATAATATAAATACCATCACATTTCATTTGGAAATAATTTTAAATGTAATTTAAATATAAAAGTTCTAGAACATTTCAGCTTTCAGCGTTAATTATACTACTTGACACTAGGTGGCCAAACCTTTGAAAGATAATACAGACGTAAATGCGTATAATTTTGCATAAGTTTATTACAATAATCATACTTGAATACTGAAAACCGTTATACACTTAGTCTTAAACACATTTAATAGCTAAAACCGTGATTATATAGCTTTTATTATGATATTACTTATAAACCGCCATCTGTCACCTATGATAACTATTTGAAACGTAAAAAATATCCAGGGCCGTAGTACGTCCCATAATATTCAAGACAAAATGACATCTAGTGTAAGATAGTTGAACTACGTAGTGACATCAACATCGACCTAAGCTAGTAGTTTGTCTTTTAGCCGATAGATGACATATTGAGAAGTGGGCGGAGCTTGACACCCCCTCACCCCGCAAATTGTCACGCGTCGTTTCATATGGAAACCTGATTACAACACCTCCTCTTAGTATTAGCTCCGTGGTTATGACACATATACTATCGAAGACCACCATTATGGGATAAGTCCTAGGATCTAGCTGGTCAATTAACAGTAGGTGTACTTATCTTGAGCGATAAATTTTAAGCGATATTTTGTCGCTACGTTTGATCTTAAGTATTGCTCTACTTAGGAAACTACAAAGCGCCAAAAAAAACAATTACTTAATGGACTTGAGATTCAAATTCAAAATTTTTTTTTTTATTTTTTTTCATTTCAATAACGAAAAATGCGATTAAAGTCAGAGCTACGAGCTATTACTGTAGAACTCTGTTGTTGTTGTTTCACTTTTGGAGTTGAATATTTTATTAAAAGCCTTTTGAAAATTTAAAAAATCACGAAAAATCTTTAACTTTTATACGACATTAAAAGCGTACTTTCTGTCTTCGTCTGCTCTGTGTCGGGGGGCGGAACCAAGAAAAGGGTTGCTTCTTGCCCCCCTCCGTTTGCGGTCGCGGAGTTGTTTGTCGCTGTTTGTTTATTGTTCGGTTGTTGTTGTTGTTTGTTGTTTGTTTAATCAGAGGCGACGTTTAATTGCTCGGGGCTGGAGTCTGGAACTGTAATTTGACAATTTAAAAGTATCATTCGGCGTTATTGTACGCGGGAGTGCGTTAAATGAAATTATTTTGTGGGACAAAAATCTTGGGTTATCAAAAGTACCCTAAATGTCTTAGGGTAAGTTTTGATGACAAGCTCTCAACGCGCGTTTTGATATCGCGCGTTTATTCAGGGTGTACATACGCTAACGCTCGTATCCGCTATTTAAAAATGTATAACTTATCAAAGCGAGCGTTTAGCTTGTTATCAGAACATAACAGAACGACGGAATCCTTTAAGGCTTCTGTAAAAATGTTCTTTAATGGGATACCTTTTTTGTCGCATTTATCTTTATTGAAGTATATTCAGATTATGATTAAACACTTCAATAATGATCGTGACATTATGTCTGGATTTGACATAATATAATAATAATAATATCTATGGACGCTTCACACCTCGTCAGTCTGGCCCCGTGGTAAGTACCTGAAGGACTTGTGTTACAGGTACCAGACAACGGAAATTTATTTAATACTTTTATACTATACATCAAACATATACATAATATATTTAAGATTTTTATTATATTTAATACACATCCAAGACCCAGGAACATTGAAAACTTTTCGTTCCGTCGGCGGGATACGAACGCGCTCACCACTGAACCACAGAGGTCGTCAAGCTCGACCAAAACGATGTAGCGCAGCATCTAGTCTGTTAATATTAATAAATTTATCTGATGTACGAGACTCTATATCGAGATTTTTCGTTCCCACAACAGTTATTTAGATCTAGTCACTGGTTTTAAGCACTACCTCGCTTTAAACCACAGAAACAAGCCAATATTTCCTCTCTATTATTTAAAGGTAAGGTGAATAACGTTGATCGTGATAGTGGTCCAACTTGATCAGTTGTAAGACACAGTCGGCGTTAAACATTCATACCGCACCTGCGCGCCGCCCGCCCTCGCTCCCGCCCCCGCCCCCGCGCCCGCCCTACGTCGTAATGATCTGCCTCGATATCGATATTACACCGTTTTCGTGTCGAATATGAATATCTAGTTGATTTGACGTTGAATATAAAGTTACTTCAAGGCTTATTAGAAGAACGTTCATGAGGTACGAAAAAAAAAACGTTTTGTAAGTCAGTACTGACTAGTGTTACTGGATAGGTACTTAGTCACACAAAAACAGAATTCCGTTGAAACTGTATATTTTGCCATCATCCTAATAATGATAAGTGGTTAGTACATCTTAAAAGTTAGTACTCCTAATGCTAAGTACTCACATACGGTTTTGCTCGATCGAGCAATAACGTCGAGCAAAACCCGCGGCTCGGGCTTTCGTCCACACATTCAGCATTGCTTGATAGTTTTACTCTAAATCGATATATTTAATTCCATCGAGCCGGCTCGATGCGAGCCTTCGAGCTGGCTCGATTCGAGCCTTCGAACTGTAAGTTTTGCGGTCCACGCGGTAATTATTACTCGATTTGGTGTAAAACTATCGAGCAAAACCTTATGTGAGTACTTAGCATAAGGATGATTTGGTTGACGTGACATGATTTGGTTTGCTATAAAAATTTCAATGATTCTTTGCGAATTACTTCGTTACTTTTGGAGTCTCTCTCTCTTTATATATCTCTCTCTCCTCTTTATAAAATTAATTTATAACAAAATACATCATAATATTATTAGAATGAATTTTATCAATATTCTCTCCCTAAGCCCGGCGCGGCATATGGCGCGATACGGAGCTAATAATGTGAATGCCGACAGTACAAACACTGACTACATTTATAACGTATGCCATTTTACTTGTTATCTCTATCATAATAATGATTTATTCCTTATGATGTGTAACAGTTTATTCAACGTGAAATTTTAGTGGTTGTTTTCCTGTGTACTATCAAATCATGCATGTCATTTTTTGAAAATAAAAAATATTTTGTATGCCGTACTACCTATGACAACTTTATGCCGATACGCGCGAGCGGCTAGGACCCAGTAGAATTTTGTTTATGATTTGCATTTAAAAAACTTCACAAATCTATTATTGTAAGTACTACTAAGATAGAATAATTTTACTGCGGGAAAACCATTAAAATTTCACGCAGTATGTACCTACTGTAGTATCGAGTATAGCTGCGCCGATGCATTATTATAACATTCAAAATATGTGTCTTTGTAACTTTGAGCATAAAGAATCAATAAATAATAAATTATTGTAGCTTGTTTATTTATCGGTTCAGTAGTTTGGACAAAAAGAGTTTCCAGACAGACAGACACACTTTCGCATACTTTTTATTTATACATTAATATGGATGATGTGTACACGATATTATGTACTAATTTATGTACATTTTGTACTATAAAGAAATGGTGGACCTATCTTATTTGAAGACTTGGGCGGATTAGATGAAGATTGGGAGATCGCAGACGGCACATTTTTTGTGTGATCGAGTCTGCGGCGCACAGAATCTGCATGGCCGCGGCACACAAAAAGTGTGCCGTCTGCGATCTCCCTTACTGTTAGTCGTGATCTGTCCAGCTCCAGCTCAGCCGATGCCCAGCCCAACATAGCACGGCCAAATTACGTTTTTTAGGGTTCTGTAGCCAAAGGTTAAAAACGGGACCCTATTACTGAGACTTCGATGTCTGGCCGTCCGTCTGTCTGTCTGTCTGGCCGTCTGTCTGTCCGTCTATCCGTCTGTCTCCAGGCTGTATCTGAAGAACCGCTATAGCTATACTTCTGAAATTTTCACAGATTGTGTATATCTGTTGCCGCTACAACAACAAATACTGAAAACAAAATAATGTTAATATTTTAGGTGGGGCTCCCATGCAACAAACGCGATTTTTTTGGCTTTTTTTGCTCGTTAAAATTGCAAGTGCCTATCTATTTATTATTTGTTATAATATTTTGTGAAATTTTCACAAAATATTTAATTATATTCGTAATTTAATATTTAATAATAAAATTAAAATAAAATAAATAATTAAGAGGGGCTCCCATATAAAAAAACCCTTTTTTTTCTATAACGGTAAGGAATCATCGAGCGCGAGTCCGACTCGCACTTGGCCGATTATATTATTTATTGTCTCATGTCTTTGTGAAACAAATCTGTCTAAGGATTACAAAAAAAACTACTTACCCAACCCAGAGTGTTAAGGCAGTTTTACCTACGAGCTGTTTAGTTTCAACAGTTAATCGACATGATCCTATAATATTTTACCTTAAAACTGTCATGTCTGGAGTATTCGCCCATTAATTATTATTTCACCAATACGTGTAGGTAATTCGAACCCTCACCCCAATAGGTACATCAAGGTGTTGCAGCCCCTCCCCTAGGCGGGGTGACAGCGCACCCCACGATGAGGGGAGGACTGGGGTCATTTTTGACCATGAGATTTGTGATCGAATTGAAGCGATTAAATTAATTGAGGTATTGTTATGTTTTTTTTTTAATGAAAAAAGGGGGCAAACAAGCAAACGGGTCACCTGATGGAAAGCAACTTTCGTCGCCCGTGGACGCTCGCAGCATCAAAAGAGCTGCAGGTGCGTTGCCGGCCTTTTAAGAGGGAATAGGATAATAGGGGAGGGTAGGGATGGGAAGGGAAGGGAAGGGAATAGGGGAGAGTAAGGAAGGGAATAGTGTAGGGGATTGGGCCTCAGGTAAACTCACTCACTCGGCGAAACACAGCGCAATCGCTGTTTCACGCCGGTTTTCTGTGAGAACGTGGTATTTCTCCGGTCGAGCCGGCCCATTCGTGCCGAAGCATGGCTCTCCCACGTCTAAGGTATTACGAGTAACTAACGCTTCATCACCATCACTAACGTTGGCAATAAGGTTAAAGGTATTGCTTTTCTCTCTCTCAGAATATCTTCAAATCTATTTATCATCTCAATAAGTCAATATTCATAGATTTAATAATATTGTCGCTGCATTGTCTTAAAACACTCACGCGTATACAAATACAACATATTTGTATATAAAAACTGCACACAATTTCATCAGCTAACCCAAACAAAACGCGGCGCGTGTTGAAAATTTTTGCAAACACAAAACCAATTAAACGAGCTAACCAAAAGGTCATCTGGATTCCGAGTGCACTGAAAACTTTATACCGCCGACATATGCCATCCCCCCTTCCCCACCGGGGGTCACGGGGGACCCCACGCGGGGGGGGCAATTAAAAAAATGTGTCCCACTTCATTTGAGCGCGACCGCACCGCTAATTAATATCGCGCGCCGCACACCGCCCGCTATAATATACGACGCTTTTATTGTGTGCGACACTGAATTAAAACGGTGTTTACTGTGTTTCGCGCTAGTTAGTTTTGAATTAAGAATTACTGTAGTACTATAATTTCTTCGAGCAAAGCTCGGTCAAATAGCTAGTATTGTCATAATACACAGACAGTCGTACGTTTTATCTCTTTTGTCTACGAAAACCCCCTTAGACAAAGTATCTTTCTTTAAAAACGATGACGAAATTCGTTATTAAAATGTATAGGGTTTGACATAAGTCATCGCTAAATGACATTTAGCTTTCGAAGACTAATGTCAAATCCCATACATTTTGATAACGAATTTCGTCATCGTTTTTAACGTAAGGGACTTTTGCTACAGCCCCATAGCGTAAATATGAAAGTCAAAAGAACAAAAGTAGCACCGAACAATCCACATGGACTTTTTATGAAATCAGAAAACCTATAATTACTAAAGATTCTTCAGAAACACACTTATATCGTCAAAAACAGTAAAAATTTGAGAGTTTGGTTACCAATTTTTACTGTAACAATATTATGACAATTACTAAAATATGTATTTAACTTTTAACCTTTTTTCGCTACAAAAACACAGTTTAGCATATCTGCCACTGGCTCACAGTCCCGCAGCCAAAGGTTTTGACCATTTTAATAAACATCAAACGCTACGACTGCGTGAGGGGGGCGGGCGGTGATGCCGGGGGGGGAGGGGGGAGACAGTGGACACACGTGCTGTTGTTTTTAATTACACCGACCCAGGGCTTGGACCCTTTGATAAACAATTACAGTAATGCAAAATGGACTGTTGGAAGGTTGGAAGTCGTTGAAAATTCAATTCAGAATATGTATTAGTAAGTTGTGTAAGTAGGTGAATAGGTTATACTGGGTGACATATTTTAATAATCACAGGATGTTTTGATAACATTGACTAATTTCGAAGCTTTGTTCTAATATAAAATTGGTCATATTACTGTACGTCGTATGAAGTGTCCAAATACGTAAGAGATAAATTATCGGGATACTATAGGGTGGGGTGTACCAGAGGAGTTGTAATAGTTAATGTTAAGGTTATCGTCAAATATGGCGTCCAATATGGACTTTTACTAGGGATTCGACAGTACATTTGACATTTTGTTATAAACAACTCTTTATTTCGCTTAAAGAAACTTACATGCTAATCTTACACATGGTTAAAGTTAAAGTAAGTTGGTGCAAAAAATTGTCTATTGTGCTAACACACCTTTTATCAATTTTTCTTACTAGCAAAACGGACAGTCTTAAACGCTCCTTTTGTAATGAGTTTAAAAAGCAATACTTATAGTGAATCCATACTAATATTCAATATTTTAGATCCGAAAGTGTGCCTTTGTGATGGGTGTGAAGAGGTAACAACCTCTTGACGCCCAAACAAAGGACATAGCGTCGTTGCGCCTCACAAATCCTTTATGTGTTTTAGTGAAATTTTCAGGGGTAGACAATAAACTGTCTTATTGAATGATTGATAAATTTATCAATTAATTAAAGCTCTTAGTTCATACGTGATAAGATTTATCATCCATCATTAAAGAAAAAAGTTTTTGTTTACCCCTGAAAATTTTACAAAAAACTTTGGCAGGCGCAACGACGATAGGATACTTTTTCATCCCGAAAATGTACGGTTTCCGTGACCCGTTCGTTCCCGCTCGATAAATGCAAAATTTTGGCGCATAGGAGATGCTGACCTCATCTAGTTCTGTAATAATTACTAAAACAAAATCACTTAAGTAAATTAATTTTATTAATGTAACCTACAAAAAAGTTGATACCAAATTACGAAGACGATTATCATTTCCTATGAATACCTACATCGTATCGGACAACCAATATTAGTATCACGATCCTTATCAGTAACAATCGTAACAGAATTAATAAAGCCGTTATCCCCGCGGCAGATTACTTTATATCGCCGGCGGTGTGCCACGACCATAAAAACTAATTAAATGGTGCCAGGTAGATGGAGCTTTTACTTTTTACTTTCATTGTTATTACTTTATTAGAGAAGGTAGATTTAAAAGATTTCTGGCGTATTGTGAATAATCGTTTTGCATGTGTATTAAATGAAAACCGTAAAAAAATAGTTTGTTAAACAAACAAAATAGAAAAAAAAGGCACGTTATATTTAACAAGACATGTCCTAATCATTTTTAATTTGCCGGTCTCGTTTAATTAAAAATTCTGATACCTCAAATTTTCCTACTCCAACAAAAAAAAATGACGGCACAGGTCTGATGATCATGAGTAAACATAAGTGTTGGGTTAATATAGGCTATACCATTAATTAATAGATAATCTGCCTTTATCGCGCCGATATTACAATATTACACGGGTAATGCACGTAATCACCTAATCTCCTCTTATCTGACACTCCGCTCCCTCCCTTCCCTTCCCCCGGGCCCCGGGGGTGTCACCTCCTCACTTCACGGTAATTACAATATAAGGCCCGCCACAAACCGAGCAATATTACTTGTAGACAATAACTACTAATAACTTGATTTTGGATTTCGCTAAGGCTTTCAATTGCTTTGATCATCTGTTATTTAAATATTCCTTCAAGCTTGGGCTATCACTATAATGTATTTATTAGTTCGACTATCGTTATTTCGTTAGTAGCGAGAGTAAAAGAACTGGGAAAGTAATAAAAGCTCATCGGGGACTAATAAAGACTTGGAGATGCCCCAGGGATCGATATTAGGCCCATTTCTCCTCTTCATGTTTATTAATGACTGACTTTGTTTCATCAAAAACATAGATGATTCTTTGTGTGTTTGAAGATATTATTTCATCTTTATTATGATATTTTTATTGAGAATAGAGTTTCTACATACGTTACTGAAAAGTTAATTATATGGAAGAATTTTTCATACGTTTTACGCTTATGAGTATCAGCTAATAGCTTAGTTATTTTAACGAAAAACTAAATTATTTTAACACATAGTTGCTAAAAATACCTAACAGTAGATAATGGTTAAATGTCTTTATTATAGAAACTTTTCTACTTAATGTTTTTTTCATTGGTCCTCGAGTTATAACCAAATTATCTATTTGAAGATTATAATGAGCAATAAATAATCGTGTTTCCCCGGACACGTATTATCTTTACTACTGCTTATTGCCACTTTATGTGGTTCATTCCATTAGATATGTTACTGACATCAAATAATTTATGACCAATAAAACGTTAAGTGAAATATTAAGGCTGACCTTTCACTGTATAAATCCATAGGGACTAAAAACCTGTACGTTTATACAGCCATCGTTTAGGTTTGGATCTAAATGATGACTCGATTTATTCTGGTATTAATATCAGGTAGTTATGTTTATCTGTTTATTGCCCGACTTCCGAAGAAGGGTTCTCTTTAGTCATGTTTTATAAAAGGCGTAAACCGTAAAACGTAAAAAATCGTAAAACAAAATTGGATTCACGAGACCCGTCGATTGCGTCTTCCGTCGGCAAGCATTTTGCAAAAGTTACAAATATTTAGAATTTCAGAGAAATATTGTTACTTTTCATATTTGCATCTTTTAGCTTCCTAGCCTAGTTAAATACTAAAATTAACCGTAACCAATATTAAAAATAACCATGTTATTCTACTAGTTTTCTAGTTACTAAGCTCCGACAGTTAAAAATGAAAAACACAATAAACTCTATAAAGTAATTCTGAAATAAATCTCTAACTCTACTTCTTGACTTATTCGTTTATTATTACATAATCTGTGAGACATTAAAAAAAATTACTTGAAGATATAAACGGACATATAAATTATTTTTTACCTTACTCGAGTTGTGAGATTTGATAGAGTTTAATGCGCTGCCAATATTTACTGACACGATAAAATCAAAGATACGAAAATAATTATTTTCATGCATAAATGTACTTAATTAAAACTTAAAGTGAATCAACAAATGCTACCAAAAGCTACCAATTTTATTATTTATCGCCTGCGTAGGGTACAAAGACTTTGTCATTAATTTATTATGTCAATGACTTTATTTTAAACCATATTTTTTTACTTAAAATTGTTACATCTTCTTTATCAGTGATATCCTGGAGAGTCGAGACAGTTATACCTAATCACAATTATTGTGACACCTTAGTATTTGTTTCGTGTTTCCTGGGATATTTTGATTGTGTGTGCACTGCAGTTCTCACATTTCAAACTATAATTTAATTGCGGGTATGTCTTTTTGTACGCTAAAATGATTTGAATGCCACAATAAACTTATTTCTTTGCAACAAATTCGCTTACAAATAAACATCTTGTTTTAAACATCAACTATTTGTTAGGTTAAAAAAATAAAAAGCACAATAAATAACCACAGTAGTTAAATGATAATGTTTATAGCTCGATAAGCACATACGTCTCGGGACACATTAAAAATTACTATAATTTACGACGCCATCTTGTTTAATTTGTTACATTTATTTTATTACCTTTTATATTATAAAATTGTCTAAGCGATAAAGAAGCGAGAGCACTATTTAAATTATATAATAAGCTGCTTAAGTGTTTTGAAATGAAATTTAAAAAATGTTTTTTTTTTTTTTTTTTTTTTAATAAATGACGTCCGCAACTCCGTTACGCTAAATTCTAAAATAGTTTATCATGCGAAAACCAAAACGCGAATTTTTTTTCCGGGATAAAAAGTATACTATGTCCATTGCCGGGAATCAAAGTATCTCTATGCCAAATTTTAATAAAATCGCTTCAGTGGTTTGGACGTGAAAAGGTTACACACAGATAGACAAACACTTTCGCATTTATAATATTATTAGTGTGGATAAATGTAAAAAAACAGAATTGGTATACTTGTTGTTGATTAAATTTTATTAGGATGTAAATAAAAGAATACTTATTCCGATTTAAGAGTGACCACGACAAAAATGTATAAAATGTACGTTGTGTCACATTTTAGTATTTTATGCATAAATTTAGATTTTATTAGTTTTATTATCTAGTTTTTCCACCTATCAATGAAAATTTTCCGATTGGCATATTAATATTCCTTTATAAGCGATAAAATTAGTAAGCGAGTAAAATTAGTAAGCGAGAGTTATATTATAATCATATTATTATTATATAGGCACTAATACTAATGTCTAATACTACTACTAGTACTAAGCTAACCTAACCTACCAGCAATTTTATATTTTAACTACATTCAGAATTGGTTACCTGCTTAAAAAAAAGTAATTACTTAAGTAAAAACAAATTAAAATAACTTGTATCTATACACTTCATTTACGTTCATAATATTTCTTATACAGTATTTTGTTTCAAATGTATAGTTTTCTTAATATGCTTGTCTCGTAGATACACGTTTATTCCTACGCGACATTTTTTATATTTCACTTAAATACGACTAATATTTCTTTAATTAAAAAATACTTAATATAACCAGTCTGTAATGAACCTAAGAGTACTCCTATTAAAAAATATATTTTTGGATCATTAAATCAAGCTTTACATTTTGCGCCACATAATGCCACATATAATTGGTCTATAAAAATATTCTTAGGTATTTATTAAATCACCTATTCTATAAATATATTGTGATGTAACGATAGATCAAAACAAAAACATAGTTGGCTAAATTTTTTGATTTAATTTAAATATTTTAAAACAATGATACAAAAAGCAGATACCTTACGTAGGTCTGCTTGTTGTAAAATATTTACTTTTTTATTTCAGCTTAATTAATGGTTAATAAAGAATGCGAAATAGTGTGTCTCTCTGTCCGTCTATCCACGCCCAAACCACCGAACAGATTTTGCTGAAATTTGGCATGAACATACTTTGAGTCCCAGGAAAGGACGTAGAATATTTTTTGTCCCGAAAAAATGTACGGATCCCGCGCGATAAACTTGTTTTAGCGCAACGGAGTTGCGGGCGTTATCTAGTGCTTAATAAAGACTCATTTATCATTATTAAAAATCATTAATCAAAACGAAATTAAAATGAAATAAAATTTGTAGAGCAGGTAGGTCACCGTCCACTGATAAAACTTCATTGTTTTATAAAAAACTAGATGACGTCCGCAACCCTGTTGCGCCAAATTTCGGTTATCGCGCGCGGATCGTACATTTGCGGGATAAAAAGTATCCTATGTCCTTTCCCGGGACTCAAAGTATATCCATGCCAAATTTCAGCAAAATCGGTTCAGCGGTTTAGGCGTGAAGAGGTAACAGACAGACAGACAGACGGACAGACAGACACAGTTTCGCATTTATAATATTAGTATGGATGTGAACTGATAATACCTGATTTAAATATTAAGTAATTATAATTAATCCATTATTTTGAGACAGTTTCAGTGATAGGCATGACCAATTACTATAATAATATATATTTTAAATCGTAGCAACTATTACTCAACTATCCTTAGCTCGTAGCCGCAAAAGCTCAATTACACAGAAATCTAGTTTCTTACCGAATACGGAATGCTTAAAACAAACGACAATTGCAAATTAAATATTTTCTTGTTATATAACTAACAAGAAAATATTTAATTTACAATTGTCGTTTGTAAAAACTAAGGATTTATGATCATGGAGCCAATGAAATAGAGATTTAAATCCGATAAACTCCTAACCTAACCTAACTTTAAACAAAAATCGAGTTACGACTCGACGAAGTCGCTGTCGAAATAGGTACATCTATACCTAATGCAAAATTAGTAATAATAAAAAAAAACAAACTACAGACGTAACATTAAATTTAGGTAGAATTTAAAAAGTTTTGCCATGAAATTTTTTTTAATCTTCATTACAAATTATCATATCATTTAAATAAGTAGATATAATAATCAAAACTTAAGATACTAGTAACACTGATAGAGTCACTGTGTATCAGTTTTTTCAGACTCTATCATCTCAATAACCAACTTAAAAATTAAATCTCAATAAAAATTCTAGCGTCGGAACTCTGCCAACTCTACATAGAACTTAAATTTTCAACGAAACTGAAGAAAACATTCGGGTTTTTTTATTAAATCTGAAATAGCCAATACTTTTAAACGGGGAGCCAAAAGAAGAAGATAATTAAATTTAAGGTCAAATTCCGACTATTGGGCGATCTCTATTAATAATATTATTAATAGAGATCGCCCAATGGTCGGTAATGCCTCTAGCGCAAACTTAACAAATCTATGTAGCGCTATGTTCTATCGTTTTAACTTTCACGTCAATGAAAGACGGGAGTCGAGCGTGAACTGATTTATTGTAATTGACAATTGTAACACTGACGATGCGCATACACAACAATAGGTTGAACAAAACAAATCGATAATCCTTTAGGGTGTGTATGTAGCTCTTATACAGAGTTTGTAGTAAAAGCTAAACAGATACTTTTGACTTATAGGTTTGAGGTTTCTATTAGAAACGCTCCAGCCTACGGTTCTATTAGAGACGTCACGAAATTGTCCACACAAAAATTAAGAAGAGAACTTTTTCAGCGCTGCTACATTTATTGTGAACTCTATACACGGAACACATACACACCCGTGAGTGTTATCACTTTGTTTTGTTACACCCTGTATATTGAATAAAACATTATAATTATATTGCACTACAACTTACTCGATTGCAGCCTCTCCCTCCAGGCCATGGGGTTGCTGACGAGGCCCTGAAAGCCGGGCCAGTATAGCGGCTTGTGTTGCAGGTAGTGGGCCATGCCCGCGGCCGCCGCCGCAAGCGACAGGCGCGGCGGCAGCAGCGGCGAGCCCACCGCCGGCCGCGCCAGGATGTGGTCGATGCCGTGCGGGTTGGGCGCCGGCTGTGACATCGAGCTCAGCGCGGCCAGCGGCGCGAACCCGTCCGGCGAACCGCGCAGCTCCGACATCTTAGAACATCGCCACACTAACTGGTAGAGCACGACGCATCCCGAGCGCGAGCGGACACCGAATGATCGCCCGAAAAAACCGCTCAATTGAGACCGCCCAGTCAATCTAAACCTTATATCCCGGTCGCCGCCCCTTCGTAGCGGCCGCGAGGCGCTATCGCCGTCCCGCTCGGGTAGTAGCGCGTGCGAGCGAGACGGCGCTGTGCGGTGTTAACACGCGAGCGTAGATTTAACGAATCGCTATTTAATGGCTCCTCTTGTCTCTTTATAATTAAGTCGGGTGCAGTTTTTGCGGTCCCCCCCTGCGCGGCGCCTGCCCCCTCCCCCCGCTATTGTCCGCCGGAAGGACGTATTTAGTTCTGCGGGTAGTTGATACTTTATGTGACAAACGCACGGGCGATGTGCGACGATGTGCCACTTCATGAGAAACACCCAGCGTATTATATCGGAGGAAACGCACTTTTGATATCCCAGTTTGAGGGGTCGATAAGTGACTCTACTCACACAATAGGCTGAATATACTAACCATATGGGAGGAAAAATAACTCTCCACAAAGCAAACAGTTATGTGTTATAGTTGCTAATGATTCTTTTCAATAATAATATAATATACCCTGTACGTTCAAGGTAGAGCTTAAAAGAGAAGCAATATTGCTACAAAAGATGTCTTCCTGCAAAATGCTTTAGACCTCTACCAAGAAAATAGCGAGAAATCGTTACAACCTTTTTTAAAAATTAAAATTTTTGGTAAGTAGAAAACTAATTTCAGTCCTGATTTATAATAGACCGCAAGTCTCAAATTCGTAATTATAACCATAAACTTAACAACCACCCTTTCCGATTAGTTTATATCACATTAAAAAATATTATCGCGCGATCAATTACACTCGCATCCGGCTCGAAGGACCACAATAGTCCGCAGACAATGCCCGCACATGGGGACTCAATGGTAAAGCGTTTTTTAATCTGTATCCGCGGCCATTAGAGTCAAAAGCCTCACCCCAAACGGCGCAGTCGACAATGGAAGTTTGAAAAGTATACAATTTGTGTAGACTTTAAACGGATATAGAGTATAGTTTTTTGTCTGCAGTAAATACGGATTTTATACGATACAGGACTGCGTGATTGATGGCGAACGAGAAACCACAAATATTACAATATAATAATTGAAAAAAATATATTATTCTTTCATATTAGTCCAGAAGTAGAGTATCGAATGAAAATGAAAATAAAAAAATGTAAATCGAATAATCATTATTGTAATGTTAAACAAAAATATTATTGAAAGCAAAAAAAAATATATTTTTTTGCATTTTCTATTCATAATTATTTACTAAGCTAAAATGGAGACCAAGGCCGGGAAATCAGGGTCTAGGTCGACCTCCAACTAGGTGGGACGATGATCTCCGTTTAGTTGCAGGCCCCTGTTGGATGGGAGTAGCAGGAGATCGGTCATCTTGGCGTTCATTGAGAGAGGCCTATGTCCAGCAGTGGACGACTATAGGCTGATATGATGATGATGATGAAACTAAAATGACAAAATTTGCAAATCAGAAAAACTTGATACGATTTGTGTTGGACCTTCATCATATTATCATTGCAAATTGCAATTATACTTTTTGAACCTGGTATCTCAAGCTTACAATTTATTTTATGAGCAGCGTTAACTGTCGTAATATTTTTGCACCATTAACTAATAAGAGCTAGTTAAATCTACTGGGGCTCACCCTAACTTGAACCATTGTTGAACTAACTGTTTGACTTTCGACGTCACATTACAATAATTATCATAATAATAATAGCAATATTATAATAGTAAACCTCGCCCCAATTATTATAAATTGTGTACTATTATTATTTAAATCTCCATTTTACAAGACCAATTTGACTGTAAAATTTTGACAAATTTTAGAAAGAATTTAGGTTATTTGCTAATAAAGAAACTCGTCCTATATATGTGATTTTATATTATAAAGGTAAAATATAAAATAGATAAGAAGACTTTTGCGAATAAAGAGTAAGTGAAAGTATGGACTACTGCTGAATCTTAAAGTGGACTTCAAAAAACCGTTTTAGACAGATAAACATTTTTACAATTCATAAGAAATCTAACAATTCAAAAAGTCAACCGACTACTTCTACAATAGTAGCTGTAACAATAAACATTGCATTGAAACCGACAATTATTGCAATAAATATTGCATACATTACAATTTACAAAGAGTATCACACATTACTTCCGCTCCGTTTCCTCGTTTCAACAGTCTCAACAGTCGTCTCGGTGTTGCCGACAACAAAACTGTTGTAATTAATGACAACATTACAACGGACCGGATGGGACGGCCGGACGCGGGACAATGGGACGAGATGTGACCGGTGGGCCGAGTTGCAGCGAGGTGAAATATATAGCCTTTTTGTTGAATTTAATAGATTTTTTAAGTAGATCGTTTTAAATATTTCATCTTTACCTAATATTAAATTGTTTTATTTTAGAATATACCTAATTTTATTCATAATCAATTTTATCTAGAAATAAATCTATATGTAACCTTACTTTTATACCTAAACAGAAACTACCAGTTTTCCCACCTTGACAAAAACGAAGATCGCACAATTCTTTAGAAGATATAGCACATCCTGCACATGCAATATACAAAAAAAATTGTCCACAGCCGAACATATTATTATAACCTCCTCCTTTTTGGAAGTCGGTTAAAAATCCTATATTATATCCATTAACGTAACTAGTAGGTTAAAAATAAATGTATGATTCGCCAGATGCTTTACGTTGTCTACATTTCTATTATATTATGACAAAAAACTTAAGTCGACAAAACAATTTTTTGCCTTTATCTTGACAAATCTATACCATACCTAACTCTTATATTATGCAGGGTAGCTGTAAATTTTTCTTGAAATAAGCAACAAAAAATATTCTTCATTTTGAGTATGAGCGATTAGCGATAAGCTAAGCGGACTGTGCGCTGTCACTCCGACCACACCTGCTCGCTCATTCATCCGCCGTCAATTAGGGCTTCACCTTTACACCAATACCAAATCCCCTTTATGATCATATACACACGGCCTTACAATACACACTCCCGGTTACTATCGACCTTATTACGTTGCACTAAGTGCTACAATCGCTCGGCAGGGTGTTATTTTTTTTAATTTCGAATATAATAGGCACCGTATAATGAGATTAAGGGATCGGCCACTAAATTAATTAATTTTTATATTCGTAATGCCTTAATAAATATTCTGTTTGAATATAATTGCTTTGGTTTTTTAAATGACGGTGATGAAGGTGTTGTCAAGATTGATTTAATTTTAGTACTACTTTGTATGCTGAAAATTCATACAAATGAGTTTAATGTCGTAGCGAAATTTATTAGAATTATCAAAAACACTGTCCGTATAACTTAAAAGTAAGTGAACATAATATTACCCAGTCAAATAAAAATACATTTCATAAAGTAGAATAATTCTACATCTTTAACAAATTAATCCAAATATCCATTTCAAAAGCCGTTGCGTTAAAGTTACACTATCAAACGGCAGAGCAGTATAATAATTATAGAGTATGGAGTATGGACACACAAAAAATTGACTCTAAATGCGAGGAATGGACTGCCAGCAGAAGCGCTACGCTAGAGCGAGATAGAATATAATAGCGTGCGCTGATTGGTTGACTCGCGGGGATGCTCCGCCCCCCCGCGCGCGGCGCTCCACGTGTTTTTGTTGCGTCAGACGCAAGCCAGCACCCGGCGCGAACGGACGTGACTAGCCGATAGAAAACTTCGCAACTTACGTATGCAATTTGTGTTGCACATGATCTGCATATTACACAGCTGTACAGCTGCTGGAAGAGATTTTTGTTATTTCAGCATTATCTTTCAATTGCATGTGGGTACTTAGATAACTTAAATTCTGACAGCGAAAGATGAGTAATGACATCAAAAATGTATGAGATTCGAAATGATGCGCCACTAAGCGAAATGGCGCTTGCGAAGCTCAATTTGTTTTCTGCTGTAGCTCGAAGTTTTTGAAGTTTATTTTCTAGTATCAAGGGCCGGGCGTAGCTAAGGGTCAATTTATAATAGCGCAGAGACGAAGCGAAGCGAAGCGAATTCCCAATAACTGAACGCAGAAAATTCAACCTTAACCTTAACATATACGTTACTTCTGCGAGACCAATCAGCGTTGGTCGGGCGCATCGACGCGAATTCGTGCGGATGCACGCGCCTTTTTAAATTCTCAAAAGTAATAAAGTGCGTTAACGCTTTGGAGTAAAGGTTGAATTTGTTATGTTCATTTTTAATAATTCGCTTCGATGCGCTTCGACTCAGCGCTAGTATAAATTAACCCTAAGAAGTCAGATTTTCAAAAGTAGAGTTTTAAAATTGAACTCTACTCATAGCGCTTACTTAATACTTTACACAATTCTTATCAGATAGATATAGACTAAAATATAATTTTAATTTACATTATTCTTTTAACATTTCCATCGTGAGTATCGCAGACACAATAGATTTTCAATTATTGTTATGCGGCAGCCGGCTCCCGCTTGGGGATTGATGGGTTATTGAATATAATAATGACATATCTGTAAATGAATAAAATATGCGTGATTTTTTGCCACTCACTGATCCCAGATAGCACAGCATTATAATATTAAATCATATTCTGATTAGATTTAATAAACCAAATGTAACTTTTAATCAAAACAAAATGATGCTCTTAGCGGATCACTATAAAGGGTCACTTAATTTGATTAGAGTCTGTTTGATAATATTTAACATTGTTAAATGGTGCGTAATATTAAATAAGCGTCACGCTGAGGAGCCTCCCCAGTGGGGAACTGGGGAGTGAGGAAAAGCGGGGAGTTTGAGTAAGGGTTCTACACACCGAGACGCGAAACGATGCTGAATACTTCAGTCAGTATTTAAAGTCAAATTGCATTAAATATTTTTGTCAGCAAATTATGATATCAAAAATGTATAGGATTTGACATTTTAGCATTTTAGATATTTTTAGTTTTGTGTTTATTTTAAAGAACTCCATGTAGAATAGACCACATGTTTATTAATAAAATTAAAACACTGGAATTTACTGCAAAAAAATGCGGTTTAAAATTGTTAATTTAAATTTTGGCGTCAAAACGGATCTATAGTCTGTTAATCTGTATGACGTCATTACAGTCAACTGTTTGACAATTATTGACAATGACCTGACCTGATCGTACCGTTAAAAAAGTTGTCATGCCCCGCGTTCCGATCGATCAAAATGCTTTAAATGGAGACATTTTGATAGTTTTTAACGCTAAATGGAACGCGGGGATAGCATGTGTCACTAAACGCTGATTGGTGTTTTGAGGTCCGTTCCGTTTGAAGTTACTTTTAAATTTTAATTCATAATTTTTGTAAAAAAAAAACAATATTTCATAAAATAATAACCTTGCAGTGGCCCTTCTTTTATATTTTTTAACGTTTTTTAAAGCAGAATTTTCGTAAATATTATATTTACGAAAATTTTGCTATTAAAACGTTAAAAAAATTGCATGTACCCTATTCCATAAAATGTATTCGGTATCGAATTTTATCGAAATCAAACGTAATTTGTCTATATCATTTGTACGTATTAAAGTTGTGCTTTAATTTAAACAAGAAGATAAATCGAATACGATGACGAACATATTGTCACTTCTTCTGTATTCAATTAAGTTCAATTTTGATTGTCTTAAAAGCGCAGCGCCGCTTCTCGTCTCGGTGTAGTCCCTAGGGGAATCCCCGGACAAGGCAAAGCGGTCATTAGATTTAGTTTGTTTAATACGAGGCACGAGTAAGGGATTGTTGATTTATTCTGACATAATTGGGTTAGTATCCCTTAAACTGCGATTCAAATTGTGTATTTATTTTAATAATTTTGAAATCTTTTGGGATTAAATTTTTGATAGAATATCCATATTAATGTTTTAAATGCGACAAGCGTGTCGATCTGCCTATCTCTTACCTCTTCAAGCCGCTGAGTTGATTTGCTGAAATTTGGTATGGAGATACTTTGAGTCCCAGGAAAGGACACATAAAGAAAGAAAGAAAGAAAACAAAATATTATTAGTCAAATCAAATCAAATCAAATTAAATCAAATCAATTATATTGCGAGTTTCTTACGCCGGTTCTTCTCGCCGGGTTAGTTCCCGAACCGGTGGTAGGCATCTGTGTAGCCCCGACGTTCAGAGAATATTTGAAAAAATTTATTCTGAATAAAAAATTTTGAGTTTTGAGTTTGAGTTTGAGTACTAGTAATTATATTAGTAATATTAGTACACACATGACACAATCTATATATATAAAACTCAAAGGTGACTGACTGACTGATTGACATAGTGATCTATCAACGCACAGCCCAAGCCACTGGACGGATCGGGCTGAAACTTAGCGTGCAGGTAGATGTTATGACGTAGGCATAAGCTAAGAAAGGATTTTGATAAATTCCAACCTCATGGGGTTCAAATAGGGGATGAAAGTTTGTATATAATAATACTTCTTAACGCGAGCGAAGCCGCGGGCAAAAGCTCGTTACAATATAAGCAGTAGAAGAGCAGACAAACTAGTACAATTATTTAACGAATTGTGCCTAGATGTGGCCAAAAAAAGGTTCAGTTCGGCTAAGGCCATGCATGTTAAACACATGACACCGGTTTTCAACTGAACCGCTAACGGCCGTTCCCAATATTTGATCTATCTCTGGTTTTGCCCTACTAGAGATAGGAATAGCTCACATTAGACATTAGAGACATATAATTTATTTCAATTGTGAGCTATTCCTATCTCTAGTAGGGCAAAACCAGAGATAGATCAAATATTGGGAATGGCCGTAAGTGAAATACGGATGTCATTTACTTAACTACGAGTAAACATCATATCACTAGGGTACTCTACATAAGATACTTTCATTTCGCAAAAATGTAGGGTTCCCGCCCGATAAACGAATTTTGGCACAACGGAGTCACCTTAAGCCCTTATAATTCTTACTAAAACAAAAAGTACATATTATATTAAAAGACTATACTTTCTTTCAATTAAAGTTGAACAACTTTTTTATTTTACATCAAAACAGCACGTTGTTTTTAATAAAGCTAGACAAGTTATTGATGGATATTATTTCTTTTCCCCTCTCACCTGTGAACACCTCCCCCCCCCTTCCTCCCAGGTGCTAACCCCTGGTAAGGTAACAAAATGAAAACAATAAATAGCACCGTATTGGCGAATTAAAAAACTTTCAGCGTTACAACTCGGTAGATTAATATCGAAATGTGTTCAGCCGATTTAACGAGGTGTTTCAACTTTTTTATTTATATTTTCTCATTATTACGAGAGCTAGGGATTGCATATTGCTGATTTAATTTATGAGTGAAGTTGTTTTCGAATAATCTACAGAGTAATTTCAAAAAGTGGTAAGTAATTTATGAAGATATCGATCTTTAGATATTTTATTTCCTGTTTGTAAACTTACTTGTTATAAATTGTAATATTATACCGCATTTATATATTATCCCACAAAAAAAAATTGTTTTAGTAAGCTATGTATGCAGTCTAGTTGTAAATGATCTAAAGAACATTACTGCATTCATAGAAAGAAATAAAACGTTTATTTGTGCAGGAAAACATACATAGTTTAGTTACAATAAATAATACATACATCATAAAATGTTTTCGAGCACAAGCCGACGCAGCTCAGCATATGCTGACTGTAAGCAATCAGCGCTGATCTTCCGCTGGGCCGACAGGTGACGTCACGGACATCAATCCGGGTTCACAGATGCAAGTTTATATAACTTATGACACAACAATATAGAAAGCAGCAAGTCACAAAAGTTTATTTTTAAGATGAAAAGAGTAAAGACACAAATATCAGGAATATACCTGTAGTGATCTCCTAAATCTAAATATTCACATTTTATTTTAACATTATATACTATTTATATTTACACGTATTTTATTTACACAAACAGCTATTTACAATATTACATTATTACTATATTTAAAACAATAAAATATTTACAAGCAAAATCTTAATAACTATCGACCAAGCATCAGGTGCGCGGTCTGCTCGTTTAGTTATTACTTATCAGCTGTTAATATTTCACGGCTCACGCGCCGCGCGCTGTGGATAGCGAACCGGTTTCGCTAGCTGCGTACGCCTAGGTAGATGTGTTTATCGCTAGGCCGTACGCGCTGCGCGGCCGCGCCGGCCCGCTTAGTTCGTTTGCGAATTTGATGCGAAATACTCGCCCGCCGAAATCATAACTAATTTCCTTTCGTGTACGTAATAGACAATAGTATACTGTACGATTAATAGCCTCAATAAACAGCTAAAACTACACACTGTTTTTACTTGCTATATACCTAAAAATATTATATCCTCAATATTAATCATAGCTCAATACGAAATTGTTTTTGTGGGATGATAGTTATCAGTGTTATCACAAATACTTAGCAGCGTCCATATACATTATACTGTATACATTTCCACCATAAAAGCTTATACAATATACAAATGAATATATTTTTTTGTAATTTATATGGGCAAACGCTTCAGTCATTAAATTTTCCCATACAAACCACAAAAACGTTTTGCTCCTTCAGCGCTGCTACTTTGACATTATTTGGACTCTATTATGGGACACATAGTATTCATTTATCACTTTGTGTCACACCCTGTAAATCTAGATAGCCGGAACAAAGTTTCAAAGATCTCAATCTAAGTTCTCCAAGACGTAATCCGGAGTCCAGTAATTAGCGCCAGCAACTCCACAGCCCCGCTGTCCCGCTGTACCGCGGTCCGCTAATGACTGCTAACGAGCTTAAGATAGCTGTTTAACGACGCAGCTGCCGCCCAAACATTATGTCGGACGATAAACTGAGCACTGATTTCACGCCAAAAACAATGTCAGTTCATCGTAATGTCTAAATTACTGATTAGTCCTAAATAAACGAATTGGCAAGAAAACAATTTGGGAACAAAAAAAATACAAATATATATCTATTATATCTACAGCCAAACATAAATTAACATAACCTCCTCTTTTTCGTGATATATATATACGTGGGAGAGCCATGCTTCGGCACGAATGGGCTGGCTCGACCGGAGAAATACTACGTTTTTACAGAAAACCGGCGTGAAACAGCGCTTGCACTGTGTTTCGCCGAGTGAGTGAGTTTACCGCAGGCCCAATCCCCTACCCTATTCCCGTCCCTACCCTCCCCTATTCCCTTGCCTTCCTGTCCCTACCCTCGACTACTACCCTATTCCCTCTTAAAAGGCCGGCAACACACCTGCAGCTCTTCTGATGCTGCGAGTGTCCATGGGCGACGGATGTTGCTTTCCATCAGGTGACCCGTTTGCTCGTTTGCCCCCTTATTTCATAAAAAAAATATACTAAGGAAGTGTTACGAAGTACACAGCGTCATTCAGTTTTAAATACAACTATGTATAACATTGATAATTTCCTACTTAACACAAGACGCCATTTTTGTAACATGGCGTCAATGGGGATTGTCCATTTTTTTTTTAATTTTGCTCATTACAAAAACATTTCGAGGAATAAGGTCAATGATCCTTTTTCTGTATATAAACGAAAAAAATACCCATTAGTTACATACATTTTTGAACAAATATGTTTAACCTTATTTTGACCTTCAATGGCGTTAAATTTGCAATAAATTCGACCAACATTACGTTTCGAACTTTTGGTAAGCTTCTCGTATCAGCTTTCACATAATGAGAAGAGGCATTTGACGAACCAGCCATTATAAATAAGATTGAAAGGAAATTTAAAACATACTGCAGAGGCCAATTGGCCGCCGATGATGACGTCAGAGCGAAACTTTAAAAATCTATTGAGAAAGAACTAGCCAGTGAATTTTAAAATTATTTAATTTATATTCTTGAAATACCCTATTTTAACGAAAAAAAATATAAAAAGTACATGTGATTTTTTTTTGACAATGCCCATTGTACAATAGTCAAGCTAAATGACATGGAAGCTCAATTATATGTTTAAATACATGTATTATATGTAATGTACACAATACAATACAAAAAAATATATAACCTCCTCCTTTTCGGAAGTCGGTTAAAAATCCCCGTGATATAGATATTATCAATACCAATAATATGAATGCGAATGTATGTCTTCTCTTCACGTCTAAATCGCCAAACCGATTTTGCTGAAAAGTATGATGATACTTGAGTTAAAAAATGTAGGGTTTGCGTGCGATAAACGGATACCCGTGCACCGTTGTAGTGGACGAGTAGTGTTGACTAAAACGATAACGAAAGACGAAATTGCATAAAATCATCCCTGGTGTCGACCAATGTCTCCAACAGAAGTGTTACGGTGATAGCTAATTGGTGAAATATGGTCCCGCAACACTAAGTTATGGTGACCGCAGACTAATCAGGATATATATCGGACGCGCTAAAAACGCACTTAGCTGCGGTCGGGGGGTGTTGGAGGTGTTGAGGGTGCCGGGGGGTGTTGAGCGATGGAGCTGCTAGCGGCGCCGCGCCGACGGAAAGCGTCGTAAATTGAAATTTGGTCAAAAAGATTCAAAGCTTTTTGTTTCGTGTGCAGAGTTTGGATTTGGTAGAAGCGCCGCTGTAATTCAGACGGGTGATATTTTAGATAATGCTACGATTACTGCGGCATCAGGGAGTTGTGGTATCAATAGTTATATTATAAATGCGAAAGAGTGTCTATTTGTCTGTCTGTTACCTCTTCACGCCTGAACTCCTGAACCAATTTTGCTGAAGTCTGGTATGCCTACTTATATAACTAGGCCTTTACATCCGTAATGGATGATTTATACAGTATTTTTCAGAGCGAAATAACCACTCTTTAAATACTGTAGTGCCTGGGACAAGATTTTTAAATGTCCGTATGGTTGCCCAAGCGCATACGGCATTCTCGCATCATAGTCGGCCTAGTCCAGAGGAAAGAACTAGTCAATACGTCTGGGACCAACTATGTGCGGGTTTCCTCACGATGTTTTCCTTCACCGTACGAGCTACTTATATAATAGGAATAAATATATACCTAAGGATACTTTTATCCTAAAAAATTAACGGTTCCCACGCGATAAACGGGTTTGTCGCAACGGAGTTGTGGTAGCGGACGTTCACCCTAGGCAAGCTATCTGCTATCTGGACGTCTGGTCTCGACTCTCGAGCATGCAATAATATTTTACAGGTGCATATATGTCTATTTTTTTTAATATATACTTATCTAGAACAAGATGTTGCCCGCAAATTCATGGCTTCGGAATGAAAAGGTAAAAGACACATAGACGAATCAGACAAACTTTCACATTAATAATACTGGGACTTGCCGTGTCTACGATCTGCTAAGCTCTGTGCGATTGGCTCTTACCATCTCCGTTACAATATTGCTAATCGCTTTACCCTTACACCAGTTCCACCCGACTTTACCCACACTTTGTCAAGCAGTTCAGTGTGTTAAGTAACGAATTTTCATCTGAAAGTAATTGTTGAAATACTGGTATGGTTTTGAATTCTTATGTTATTTAATTATGATGCTTCGGATGCGAATTTTGGCGATCTAGCTAGGAATCATTTTTAGAAAATGTAATTTTATTCGTGTTTTATCGAATACCGAGCAAAGCTCGGTCAAATAGCTAGTATTAATAATCTATGTATCAGTACCTGAAAGAACCAGACATTTAATACTTATACACTATATTATATTTAGATTTTTATTATACCATAAACATATTAATACAAAATCATTACTGGGATCCGCGACCCCTGACTTGAGCCTTGAGACACCACACGCTCAACCACTGAAGCACAGTGGTAACACAAATATTTATAATTTGTTAAACATAATATAGTCTAAGAGCAAACGTCCTTTATCAGTATCTATGTACATTCAATGAAAACTTACCCTTTAATTTCAAGAAAGGCGTTTTAACAAATTAGCACACAACTAAAGACATGAAAATTCACAACGCAAAAACAACTGGCGAAAAACAAAATTGAAAATTATGATGTTATTAGATTAAAAGAAAAATTCCAATTAGCATTAGTACCAGAGCGATATATCATCGACGTAAAAACACCTAAAATGGCTGCCGACTAAGTTCCGATTCTTCATTTCCAATCTCCTGTATTTATTGGAAACTGGAATTAATCTTTAATTCCCCCCTCTCCTTCGACAATTTAAAATTACTTTTTCAGCCATTTTGGACTTTATCGCGATAGAATAAAGGACACTTTGGATTGTCCGTAATGGTCTGTAAGTAGTAAAAGTGGGATATATTTATGAGCTCGGAGGAAATTCTTTCTGAATGTTTGCATTTATGAAAATATGCTTGAATGAAGGGGCCGGCTCCTGGACTATGATATGGGGTGTTCAGTTTTATTTGGCAATTATTATTAATCTTAGTGGTGTTTGCGAAAACTGTTATTGAACTAATAAATACCTTTTTCGCAATTATATGAATTGTAAATTAGTGTCATTTTTTTATTAAATAGGACTATATTAAGTATAATATTAATTATAACTTGTATTATTCTGTCGATCAACCCTTTATTATTGTTGACAGGATTTAAAGTCATCAATTTTTTTTATCGTTTGAAAATACCTTTCATAAGTTAAGATATTATGAAGATGGTGATGACGATGATGACGTTTATAAACTCAGGAACCGTGCATTTTTCCGTGACGAAAGCTCTTCTATTTTGTAGCATTTTCATACTGTTACCATTGCCATTTTCTCTTCAATTTGTGAGGGATTCGGTTTGAACCATGACAAGGTAACAGACGGACGCACTTTCATATTTGTGTTATAAATAATTAGTATATAATATATATTAGATAAACATTATTAGAACAAACAAATAAACAGAAACTCTCGAGCATCCTGTATACCAAACAATCGTTTCCGATCAGATGTAATTTATACGGGATCAAACGGGGGCTAATAACGCACCGCCGGCCCCTGTGGCCCCCGGCCCCCTGGCCCCCGGCCTCCGTTGCCCCCGCTGGCCCCCAGCTCATTACAGTAATCGCTGCACTTGTCGCCGATTGACTCCTGTACTATGTTGTATTGGTGACTGATCCCTGATTAAGCGCCGGCATTATGCATAGTGTATATTATGCATATTTTGACATAAAAATGCATATAATTTATGGCATTATTGCATATTTTGATCTTCTTTCTTTTTAGCGCATATTTGCATGCAAACTTCGACACTTTGATAGTATTGTGAAAACTCTTCCATGCGAAAATTATTGAATAGGTTTTTTGAAAAAAATGGTATAGTTGGTTAAATTAGTAAGCTCCAGACATTTTCTGGGATAAAAAATATCATATGACCATGAGTATTAACTCAATCCAAGTACTCAACGTATCTCCGTACCATATTCAGCAAAACGGTTAGCTGCAGTTTGAGCATAAGGGTGTAGCTAAAATTGTGAGTCGTAGAATTTCGGCTGGCAGAAATTCTGCTGCATTCAGTTTCATACAAAAGTCCTGTTTGATTTACACGAGCATAATTTTGTGAGTCATGATTTGTATGAAAAGATATTTATTATTTACGCGACCGAAATTCTGCGACTCACAACTCACAAATTACGCTCGTTTAGCTTCGCCCTAAAGTGTTAACAGAAAGACACACAGTCGCATTTATTATATTAGTATAGATATTAACACGGGCGGAGCTGCAGGCAAAATCTACTCAATTCATAAATTACGACAACGTCGAAATGAAAATTAATCAAAATGAGCGCAGCCACTCCCAACCGAATCAAAATCGTAAATTCTCAAATCATTCAATGTCTGATTGTATTAAGGCATATTTTTTCCATTGGTAAGTACAAGCAATCTTTATTAATGTGCGTTTAAGAAAAAAACAAACATAATCTAAGAGAATAAGGTTCAAAATGTTATTTTTCTTGAATTTAATGGTACGCGCAAATTACAGTCGAAATGTAAATTACCTATATATTTTTTTAAATATAAAACCAAACCAAAATATGCCTTTGTGAGGATATGCCTCTAAGGTTGGCAGATGCTTGGTGGCCGCAAAAGAAGATCGGTGAGGCCGAAGCCCACGTGATTGATTTCAGCTGTCGTTACATAATATAATATCAGCGCACTTAGAAAACTTCGATAGCGCGATGCAGGATTGTTGCGCTGATTTTGGGTACCTACCGCCACAGCCTTATGCATTTCGAAACAAGTCAATAGGTGTTATGTATCTACGCTAACAGGATAGCTAAAAAAACACAAGTGCCAAAAATTATCGATTAAGCTATACACAATACTATTTAAAGATTGATAGCAATATTATTAATATTATTACTGTATATTGATCGTGATTATAGCTGTACATTTTTGAACACAGCCAACCTAATACTAAGTTCGAATCAAAAAGCATATTTCCATTCAATCCGGCTCGAAGGACCACCACGTCTGTAGTGTGCGCTTGCAGTCGTCTCAAGGTTCGATTCCGTTATTTTAATAAGGGGATGATTTACGCGCGAGTCTCGAGCACGCGGTGAGTGGGGGCGGGGGCGGGCGCCGCCTAATTACAGGAAAAATCCGCCCAAGTCATTGTGCACAATCATGCATCACCTGACACTTATGGCGTAAGCCAAGATTATGACCAGGGTTAGAGAGAAATGTTTTGATGCAATAATATTAATAATAATATGTTTACAACAATATTACATAATATTTATGCAATATTTATTTATTTTTATTATAATTATTATAAAGCTGAAGAGTTCGTTTGTGTAAACGCGCTAATCTCAGGAGCTAGTGGTCCGATTTGAAAAATTATTTCAGTGTTAGATAGTTCATTTACAAAGGAAGGCTATATAATATAGCAACATACAAAATATGATAAGACCAGCGGGTCTAAAATGGTCACTTTGGAGAATCATATTATTAATCATAATAATATGATTCATTTTTTTTAAATCGCAAAATAGTCACTTTGCTTGCAATAGGGATGATGACAAGGTCAAAGATTAGCGAATTTTGTTAATAAAATAAAGAAATCACGGTAAAAAATAAGTGTTCCCAAAATTTCAGCTTGATAGCATTTGTATTTTTTTTTTGTTATGCGCCTTTAAAGTTGGATATTCAAGTCGAATTTTTTTTCAATTAAATTTCTTAATATTTGTATACAATTCGATAACTTATGCAATTAAAAGCAACTTTTGTTATGAAACCCCTTTCATAAACGCAATATTTAATATACCTGTGGAACAAAGTTGTCTCCCGATGCGTACAAACTACGAAAGACTGACGTCAGTCTTTCTTAGCACTTTGTATGGAGCGTTTCGGGCAGGTCTTTTTTATGAGATATTTGAATTGTCATATCTTGGTGAATTTTTAAGCTATCAGAGTCATTCTTTCAACGATGTTTCTATTTTTTAAGTGTCCTTCAATTACCAATAAGAAAAAAAAATAGTCATCATGCCTATTCATGTCTAGTGTGTGTCTAGTAAGTCGTACTAATTTGACATTCGTCAATTTGACAGTTTTGAAAATTCATTTGCTGAATTGATTAAGAGGAATTGCTAAATGTGACTATTTTAGCCCCGCTGATAGTATTGAAATGTTGTATCTATTGCGATGATGGACTATTCAACTATGAATTCACCGTTTATATTAATATATTAATATCCTATCTTATTATACAAAACAAACACGAGCAGCTTAAAGATCCAACATTGTATGATTATGTAATAGATTCTAAGATCCTTTGTGAACCAAAAGAAAACAAAATAAATCCCCATTCTCTGTATTATGATAAGTAAAACCTTTATAAGCTCATACGATGTTATTACAAGCCGTACCTTTGATTTGGAGATGCCATAACAGTACGAGCACCTGAAGCGATTCTAAATAAAAACATTACGAATCGTTTGTTCCAAAACATTCCCCAATACACTAACAGTAACTCACTCGAAAATGGACCTTAAAGTAAAGGAATAAGGCGGGGGAAAAGGTACATGTATGTGTGTAAGTGCTCGCGTATGCAACATTAAGGTGAGCGAATTTAAATATGGCAACATCGGTTGCGGCTATGAATATTATATCGATAGCGATTTATTTCAGGATTATTGTTTTCTGTACCACAATAACGCCATAAGGTTATGATTACGCTACAAAGTTAAATGCCTAGTTTATCTTAATAAAATTGTATGAAATACACATTTTAGTAAATACACCTTAAATAAATATATTACTGCTTTCTACCTTTGTTTTAAATATATATATGGTCGCTGTTAAGCATTTGTGTACTAACCCACATTTTTTTTGTTGCATTATTAATGCATTCTTGTTCTAAATTATCTACAGAACATGGCTGTATTCATAACTCAATGCATTTTTTTTGTGGGATGATATACAGAATATGCCTCACAGCGTCCATATTGTAGTCTCTAACATATAATTACTGTCCTGCAATTATTATCATTTATATCAGAACCAAAAAAATTCTAAACTTTTCTAACTAAAACTTTATTAACTTTAAAATACAACCATTACATAAATATTTAGCTGTAACTGCTACGATGTTTTTATATTATAAATCAATAATGATGACAATGAAATTAAAGGTATTAGAGGTCGCCCAATAGTCGAAATTCGACCTTAGTTTCAACGACATTAGGACTACTACGTTTAATTTGTACAAAAATATTGACTTTATCATAATTTTTTTTCAACTCTCGTCTCTGGGACTCAGCTGATCTCAGACTGGCCGTGTAAGCATTGTCTAATAGTATCTAAGATTCAATAAAAAAACTATAATCCATTTTCAATTTGTCAACTTGTTGTCAACAGACTTCAACCATAAATAAAAGAGTATAATTCGTATGTATAGGCTTGCCACTCAAAAATCTGTCATTTTTCCTAGTGTGTGCAATGTTTTATTTGTTCAAAAAATGTATGATAAAAGCATAATTTCAAAATAATATTAGCTCGATGCACTCCTTCACCATATAAACTATAACTGTGCAAAATTTCATTCACCTACGTTTCCCCATTTTTCGTCAAAAGGGATACAAAGTTTTTGGCTCACATATTAATATATAGATTACCTCTTTAAAATTAACCTTTGTCAATCTCGTAAACCTTAATGGCATGCAAAACTTTATTAGAGAAGATTTAGTAGTTTTTGCCTAAAGTCGAAACAAACTTAAGACTCTAAGATCCACTTGCGCAGATCCAGGTTATAGTTAATACCGGGTTAAATAGTGTGTTGTCTCTTACATTCTTCGTATATTTTCCGAAAGAGATAACGTTAAATAGGGTTAACTTTAACCCAGATCTGCGCAAGTGGGCCTTAAGAGTACATTTACTAACTTTCAACTTAATAATAATAGTTATTATTAGTGTGCTATGATTTTAGTGAACCACCGAAGCTTGTTACACTTTACAACATACCTACATATTATATACCATACATATAACATTGAACATAACCAATACAATATTAAGTGCACACAAATATGTTTTGGCTAGCGGTCGTATATTCAAATCCGGCCAATAAGCGTTTACGACGAACATAAAACTACGCCACGAATATATCAGGACTTATGAGCGATGCTACATAGAACATACATACTGGAACGGACATGTTGTAATATCATACAAAGCGAATTATAGGAATAAGAATCATTTATTCACTTTCAAGTGACAGAAAAACACCACCATTATAAAATATACAGAAAAATATTATATAATAACAATAAAGAAAAATACATATATAGGACGACCTCTGTGGCTCAGTGGTGAGCGCGTTGGTAGCTCAAGCCGGGGGTCGCGGGTTCGAATCCCGCCGACGGAACAAAATAAAAATCTTAAATACGAGTATATGTATAGTATAAAAGTATTAAATATATTTCCGTTGTCTGGTACCTGTAACACAAGTCCTTTAGGTACTTAGCACGGGGCCAGACTGACGTGGTGTGAAGCGTCCATAGATATTATATTATTATATTATACGGTAACCGTACCTTTTGCTTCGCCGTATTCGGGTGACAAAACTAAGAAATAATAAGAACACTCTCGATCATGTCAGCTTTCAAACAAAAAAAAAATGATCAAAATCGGCCCACCGATTTGGATGCTACGATGCCACAGACAGATAGACACGTCAAACTTATAACACTATTTTGTCGGGGGTTAATTGTAAAGCAAACAAATCAATCGTTATAAAAAAAAATACAAAAATACGGCATGGCAGTGCATTGAAACGAAAAATAGAAAATAAATCACTCAGGTTTTAACAGCGGTAAAGGCCACCGCTGTCCCTGGTCTTTCGTGACCAACTGTCCCTATAGACAGACCTACTTAATTTGTTCGGCAGGGCGGTTACTTATCTATACATTTTGCAGATAGCAGCCGGTCTAAGCCACCGTAAAAAAGTTTCTTTCGACGGTAAAATTATAAAATTTCGGACTGGGTAACTTAAATCCATCTCTTTTGACTTTAAAAGAAGCTTAGACAATATAGTATCTACGCCGTAGCAGCAGCGTAGCTCGTAGCACTACGGTCTACGTCCCGTAGCACGTCTACGTGGCCGTGCTACGAGCCGTAGCGCCGTAGCGGCTACGATGCTACGGCGCTACGGCTCGTAGCAAACGAATGATTTCGCCATTCACAGGAAATAATAATCAAGTAGAATCAAAAAAAAAAAAAATGATAAAGCATTGGATAGAGGTGCATGTTAGATAGGGATTAAGTTTCATTAATAGTTTCAATGCCTTTATAAATATTTTTTTACTATAAGGATTGGAATGTAATGTACTAACGTAATTTAAATTTCAATTGTATTTCTACTAACACTATGGATTTTTTGTGATCTAAAATAAATGGTTCTTATCATTATTATTTATTATTGAAAATGGTATCTTTGTTACTACTTAATTTGTTTCACACGTCCTGGCTGTCGTCCATCTTGGAGAGAACGAACGAAAACGGAGCACAGAATTTTGCCGAGCATGTTACGCCGATTTTAGAACACAACCTAACATGCTCGATGCGTAACACGCTCGATGCGAATGTTACATTACATCTTGTAACGTTGGTCTGTACCCGCCTTTATAGTCATACATATTATTGCATCAGCCACTTTTGATAGCGAAGTTTGATGTCAAGTATGTACGAGGAAGGCAAACCGCAGGTGGTTTAAGTGGGTAAGACTGGCACTTCTCGCCGGGAATCCCACATACCCCCGGGGTGCTTCAGCTTAACTGAGGCACACCCCCTACCCGGGGCACCCATAAAGGGTTTTCCCGCGCAAAAAAAAAGGTGTTGACACGGCGCGATGCGTCATCGCAACACATGACCCCTGAGACGAAGCGGGAGTGTTGTTGACGTTAAAGACTGCTTCGTACTAAAAATAATAATAATAGCTCCCACACCGGTTTCGGTGACGGTGGCCGGTTTCATTGAAACCAGACCAGCTAAGCAGGAGTAATTTATAGTGCCCAAGTGTGTGCGCAGTACACAAGAGCACTCTCTATTCCTTTACTCTCATAACCCAGTGGGACGGACAACCGACACGACTGGCGAGAGATCAGGCGCAGGACCGACTTTTTACATGCCCATCCGACGCATGGATCATCTTACTTGTCAGACAATCAGGTGATCAACCTGCATTGTCCAAACCAAACTTGGAAATAACATGTTTCCAACGCGGGAATTGAACCCACGATTCCCGCGTTAGTACGCTTCGTACTAACGCTGCGATGACGCAGCGCCCGTGTGGCCGGCTATGCGTCAACTGGCTCTAAGGGTCAATTCAGACCGCAATGCGTCTGTCATGTCGAATTCCATACATTTTTCATATTAAAAGGTTATTGGAATATAGTCGATAATTATTATAAATAAATAAATAAACATTTATTCAACAAAAATTTAAACATTACACAAATTACCTATAAAACGAAAATCGGCATTATCGACTAGTTACATTATTAAAAATATTCAAAACAACTTGGTTGTAACTTGTACCATATCCAGTAGCATGTATCGTTGTCAAGGAGTTATAATATCAGCAGTAGTAACGGCTATATCGTAACCCGGGACTAATTCCGCACCTGTATCGGCGCCCCCGCGCCCCTCGTGTGAACCCGCCCCTGACTTTACGACCTCCGACCCGCAGATTAAGCGTTGTGGCCGCACACGAAAATATTACAGATTTCATGTGTGTAAAGGTAAACTGAATATTATATACCTATAGCTTAAACCTTAGAATAGATTCCGCAAAAAAGTTGCTAAGGCATTTTGTTATAATATTACTAATTGAAACTACGAATAATAAAAACTAAGGAAAAGTAACTCCATCAAAAACATGCTCCACAATACTTGTCAAAAACTAGGTACTTACACATTTCATTGACAAGTATTGTGGAACATGTTTTTTGACGGAGACAATGTTGACAAACGGCGGAGTAATCGTTGAACATACATAAAAAAAATATCCGCCGCCGAACGTATAACCTCCTCGTTTTTGGAAGTAGGTTAAAAAAGTAGGTACACATTTCATTACATTTGCAATATTTAGGTGACCTTGAGCGGTACTAGGCTGACGTTACATGACAGATCAAAAGGAACCAAATTTAAAAAGGCAGTAGTATGGGAGTTACGTTGCCTTAGTTTTTATTATTCGTAGAATTGTAACCATTTATTTATCGCGGGTGTATTGTACATTTATAGGGATAAAAATTATCATAATATGTCCTTTTTCTGGACTCAAAGTATCTTTATACCAAATTTCGTCCAAATCGGTTCAGTGAAGAGGCAACATACAGACAGACACACTTTCGCATTTATAATATTAGTATGGATATGCCGAAAGACATTTTTTTTTAATAAGGGGGCAAGCGAGCAAACGGGTCACGTGATGGAAAGCAATTTCCATCGCCCATGGACACTCGCAACATCAGAAGAGCTGCAGGTGCCTTGCCGGCCTTTTAAGAGGGAATAGGGTAATAGGGAAGGGAATAGGGTAGGGGATTGGGCCTCCGGTAAACTCCTCCAGCAAGCGCTGTTTCACGCTGGTTTTATGTGAGCCCGTGGTATTTCTCCCATTCGTGCCGAAGCAAGACTCTCCCACGGTGCAGCAGGTTAAAATAGTCCTGGGTATAATATTATTTACATTTTCCGTATTTCTCGTTATTTTATGACAGAAAAAGCATGACAAAAATATACAGGTTCATAGGCTTTAACTTTAAAAAGTGTTACAGGTAACAAACAGACTGATAGAGATATGAGCTGCATGAATTTACTTATAACATTACATAGTAAACAATGCTTTTCATGCAGGATTTATATGCGGCGGCGCGAACGCTCGGTTTGGCGGTCGTAAGATCACAAACAAAATATATTATTATGTTATCTAAAGATTTAGGTACCTACATATTATATTTGCTCTTGCATAGTAACATACCTCAACTTAAGTACGTAATAATTAATCGTTATTTTATGCGTACTTAAGTTGACTTAATTCACTTAAGTCTGTAAGCGCGACTCGCGAGGCCGTGAGTGGGTGTTATAATGACAGTTTAAGTTAACTAATAAATCACAACTAACTAATAGTTAAAGTTATTCACGAGGCCTCCTGTCTTGGAATTATGTTACTAAAAGTTGGTTGTTACAAATACGATGTAAGCCTCCGTGGCTCATAGCCCAAGACCTGGCTGTCTTTCTTTAGTCATTTTATTACCCGACTGCCAGGAAGGGTTATGTTTTTTTAAACAAGCTGTAAGTTTACCTCTATTATAATAATACTAACGACCCGATCCCAGACCGCGTCGAAAAAATTATTAAAATCGATAGCATATGATCCTTCACGTGGTCTACTTCTTATTTGTGCCAAATAACATAAAAATTGCTCCAGTAGTTCGCGAAATAAGCCCTTTCAAATAATTTCCCCCGTTTTTTCCACAGTCTATTAATGTTAGCGTGATAAAATATAGCCTAAAGGGAACAAAGGGTCATGAGGGACAAAAGCGACTTTGTTTTATAATAGGTATGTATAAATATAGATGACACCTATAATAATAATAATAGCTCCCACACCGGTTTCGGTGACGGTGGCCGGTTTCATTGAAACCAGGCCAGCTACGCAGGAGTAATTTTATAGTGCCCAAGTGTGTGCGCAGTACACAAGAGCACTCTCTATTCCTTTACTCTCATAACCCAGTGGGACGGACGACCGACACGACTGGCGAGAGATCAGGCGCAGGACCGACTTTTTACATGCCCATCCGACGCATGGATCATCTTACTTGTCAGACAATCAGGTGATCAGCCTGCATTGTCCTAACCAAACTTGGAAATAACATGTTTCCAACGCGGGAATCGAACCCACGACCTCCGAGTCAAGAGCCGCGCTCTATACCACTAGACCACGGAGGCGTCCTCTTCCTTAAATATACAGTGTGTAACAAAAATAAGTGATAATACTTTAGGGTGTGTACGTGTTCCTTGTAGAGAGTTCACTGTGAAAGTAGCAGCGCTGAAAGACGAATTTTTTTTTTCACTTTTGTATGGGCAAGGGCCCGAGCGTCACGAGTTTCCCCATACAAAAGTGAAAAAAAAATTGTCTTTCAGGGCTGCTACTTTCACAGTGAACTCTCTACAAGGAACACGTACACACCCTAAAGTATTATCACTTATTTTTGTTACACCCTGTATATTTTTTTATCTTATTTTAATAAGAAATTTTAATATAAAAACAATAATATGACATTAAGTAACACTTTAAGAATTAAATACGGTGTAGTAATTCTACTACTCGTATAATCTATCGTGATTAGATTAAAAAGCTATGGGGGCTTAACTGAACTATATTACAATCCTGAATTAATGTTTAATTTTCCCGAAGTAACACCACAATATATGTAATGTAAACAGTATTGCAAGTGTCTTACGAGTACGCCGGGTTAGTTACCGAACCGGTGATAGGCACTATAGTTTGCAATGTTTAGATTTTTTTTTGTAAAATATTAAGTCAGAATTAAAATTATTTAATTTGATTTGATTTATTTTGTACTGTTCAATATAATAAAACTCCCTAATTGGCGCAGACACACATAAACGTGATTTTAGATAAATTAAGATAGCAAAATTAATATTGCTAGATTTGCGTGTTTTGTCCCATAAGGTGACACGGGACAATTATCGTGACGATTTGTCGCCTCGATGTTAAAATCGAACGAGTAATTATTGTACGTGAGTGGCAACATCGCAAACGATTTTATGGTCAAAAGATCGATTAGACGATTTTCTTGACGATCAATCGAAACGATAAATTGTCCCGTGTATTGTTGGCACCTTTAGGCTATTCCCATTAAATAATAAAAAAAATATTTAAGTCAGTCTTACCGTCTTCCGCACCGCACCACAACCGCACGCGCACCGTTAGCGATGATGGCCCGAGATGCATGAGAAGCATAATATTTAAAAAACGCGTAGCAGTCAGCGCTGAATGCAGAAAAATCAATAACGATACATTTCGGTGTCAGCGCTGATGGTCAGCGAGCGGTCAACGCGACACTAAAATGCCCGCCTAAGTTTGGTTTCACGGACACGTCAAAGTGACTCTACTATACTCTACTTTTATTGTGGTAACACAATTACACTGTAATCATTGTTTGCAAACATGTAAGTAACCCTTTATGAGCTGCGCACGCGTCGCACGTCGGCCGCCAACACTGCAATAACAGTTTGTCGACACGTGCCCGACACGCGCCAATACGCGGCGACACGCGGCAACACGCCACGCAATATTGCAACACGTATTAATGCCTCGTTATCGCGTTAGATAGCGTGTTATTAATAACCACAGTATGTTTGGAAAATTGGCTTTGGATGTGAGATGGTCGATGAACCAATATTTGCCCTTTGCCCCTTTTATATAGGATGCACTGAGGGCGTTCGACATTTCACTTGCCTCTAGGTGGCAGACACGGTGTCGGAAAATTCGTATCGGTAGTTTTCAAAAACTACCGATACGAATTTTCCGACACTCGACTACCCTTAGGTGGTACACAAAAGAAAAATTCATAGGATGATGTTGATTTTAATCCTGATCTCATGCTGCAATGTAAACTGACCCTTATGGGCATAGGTACTCAGAGATGTTTAATGCTTACCTACTTAATTTAATTTAAACAGATTTTAATATAAGCTCCATCTGTCAGCGTCTTTATTAAATAAAACTAGAATAAGAGCCACCCTTATACTTTCTTAAAGTATTAGACTTTGTGGCGTTCTGGCAGTGGGAAGCAACTGTCAAAAATAATTATTGGCAGTGGAAGACGAGATTTCTACAATTGCCCCGAAAAATCTATACTTATAAAATTACATGTCCTGGACTGACTGATTGACTGACTGATTCATCATCGCTGAGCAAAAACTGTAAAAGTTACAGCCACGAAATTTGGTGAGTAGGGTTGTTTTATTAAGTAGACACCCACTAAGGAAGGAATTCTGAAAATTTTACCCCGAAGGGGGTGAAATAAGGGTTGAAAGTTTTAATGAAAGTCCTCATTTCTTGAGTTAGAAACATGAAACTTTATTTTTGGGTTACTGATAAAATGAATGGATAGGTATTTAAGCGTTTTTAGAAATTCTACCCCCAAGGGGGTGAAATTGGAGTTGAAAGTTTGAATGAAAGTCCGTCATTTCTTGAGTTAGAAACATGAAATTTTATGTTTGGGTTACTGATTAAAAATGAATGGATAGGTATTTAAGCGTTTTTAGAAATTCTACCCCCAAGGGGGTGAAATTGGAGTTGAAAGTTTGAATGAAAGTCCGTCATTTCTTGAGTTAGAAACATGAAACTTTATTTTTGTGCTACTGATTAAAAATGAATGGATACATATTTAAGTGTTTCTGGTAATTCTATCCCCAAGGGGGTGAAATTGGGGTAAAAAGTTTGAATGAAAGACCGTCATTTCTTGAGTTAGAAACATGAAACTTTATTTTTGTGCTACTGATTAAAAATGAATGGATACATATTTAAGTGTTTCTGGTAATTCTATCCCCAAGGGGGTGAAATTGGGGTAAAAAGTTTGAATGAAAGTCCGTCATTTCTTGAGTTAGAAACATGAAACTTTATTTTTGTGCTACTGATTAAAAATGAATGGATACGTATTTAAGTGTTTCTGGTAATTCTACCCCCAAGAGGGTGAAATTGGGGTAAAAACTTTCAATGAAAGTCCGTCATTTCTTGAGTTAGAAACATGAAAGTAAATTGACGTTTGCGTTTAACGTTTGCTTAAATAGTGTCCGTTTTTACCCTTTGTATAAGGAACCACAAAAACAAAAAGGAGAAAACTATCCATCTTTGTTATTATACTATGTTAACGCGGATGAAGTCGCGGGCAACAGCTAGTATAAGATAAAAATTGAGCTTTTTATCGAAAGTTAGCTATACCTTAAGAACCTCCTACAGTAAGCGGAACCAAAACGCAAAGTTTCTGGTCGATCTTATCTCTATAGGGGTATAAGCAGCTATACTTTTGACTTTTAAAAATTACGAAAGTTTGGCTATCACTGGCTCCTGGTCCATCGAGCAAAAACGTCGAGCAAAACCCGCAGCTCGGGCTTTCGTCCACACATTCAGCATTGCTCGATAGTTTTATTCTAAATCGATATATTTAATTCCATCAAGCCGGCTCGATGCGAGCCTTCATACGGCTCGACGGAAACAAGTATATTCGATTTAGAATAAAAGTACTATCGAGCAATGCTGAATGTAGACGAAGTCCCGAGCCACGGATTTTGCTCGACGTTATTGCTCGATCGAGCAAAACCGTATATATGCTAAGTACTCACATACGGTTTTGCTCGATAGTTTTACTCCAAATCGAAGGAAATGTCATATTTGACATATTTAATTCCATCGAGCCGTCAGCTGTCAGTTTTGCGGTCCACACGGTGGTTATTGCTCGATTTGGATTAAAACTATCGAGCAAAACCGTATGTCAGTACTTAGCAGAGTAGCAGAGTACTTAGCATTAAACGTCTTCGATTGCCTTCAGTCTTCGTTCCTTTGATGGTTAAACTATTTTAAAATCTTTCACACACTTTGATATGAAATAAGTTTGATGATGCGACGCGGCTGCGGTACGTTCAAAGTTATTTTGCTCTAGTATAATAGTCCTTATGCCGTTGGAATAGAGGTGTATTCGAGGTAAAATAAGTCCGGATAGTCGCAACACGGTAGTTCCCAAACTCATGCTTTGCAATTCCGTTTTCGACCGACGGTGAAAGAGCATTGTAGACATGGCCGATAATAAAATTACAGTATCCGGCCTTAATTTTTTTTAATACTTTACCGTTTGGTATAGACATTAGACAATCATGCCCACTTCATGGTTTCCATATTATCTGTTTTTTGGCTTTTAAAATGAATTAGAACATAATATTGTCCCCACAGGAAAACCTCTAAACCCTGGTATTAAAGTATTTATTTTTAACCAGGACTTACAATAGCTATAGGTCTACCAGAATCTGATGGCGATTTTTGACAGCAGATTTTCAAAAAATATCCTTGATCATTTGATACATTTTTATATTTGCATGTTTAACATACAAAATCAGCTGCTATAAGGAAAAAAAAGGAACAAAATGTTAAATTTATTCCAATTACCCCGGTATTGCTAGAGTCAATTTTTTTTTCTCACTTTTTACCATCAGATTCTGGTAGACCTTTAACAGTCCAAAATGTCTGTTGCCTAGCTCAGTAAGCTGTATGTCACCTAACGTTATAGGTGATTGAGGATAGACAGATAGTCAATTAATCTAGGATCAATATACTATCTTTCTATGCCACAAAACGAAAATATTTCAATTTTAACCTAGTTTCTAAAACTTAAAAGTAACTCCTCATTGAGTTTTGCAGATTTAGAATAATATAGCGATGTGATGGCATGTCCTCAGCATCTTTACTGCCGAATTGATATTCAATTCGGAATGGATCGCCGCGGGACAGCGCGCGATTGAATTCCGAACCCCCCTCCGCCCCTCCCTTTACACCCTCAGTGACGGTCGGTCACCATGATCGTGGTATGAACTTTATGGTCATTTGAAGATTATTAATTATTATCTAACTGAAAGAATAATATAACATAACTGGTCAAAATGTTTGATTATGTACCTACCATTTAAGAAATTGATTCATAAAATGATGGCGGACCCACGACATTTGGTTGGGTTATGTCAATTGAATGTTAGTGTCTAAACTCACTAGGCCGAAAGTCTAAAATGCGGCCGAAGTTCGGCATGATTACTTATGATGGTGAAATTGTATGCGTAGCGCATTGCTGGCGTAATCATGTCGAACTTCGGCCGCGTTTTTTCGGCCTAATGTGTTTAGACACTTAGCCATAATCTGTGATCTGTCTGAGTTTGTCATAATGCGACTAAATTGCGTAGGTCCGCATCTGCCTATGACTCAACTTCTCTGTTAGTACTTGCACGGCTATGTTGTAGAGTCGAGTCTACAGACATTTTGTTATTAATTGTAAACCATTTACAAATAAAATTAGACACCGTGACACTTAAAAACAGGTTTTTTTTTATGAAATAAGGGGGCAAACGAGCAAACGGGTCACCTGATGGAAAGCAACCTCCGTCGCCCATGGACACTCGCAGCATCAGAAGAGCTGCAAGTGCGTTGCCAGCCTTTTAAGAGGGAATAGGGTAATAGGGGAGGGAAGGGAAGGGAATAGTTGAGGGTAGGGAAGGGAATAGGGTAGGGGTAAGAGGATTGGGCCTCCGGTAAAGTCACTCACTCGGCGAAACACAGCGCAAGCGCTATTTCACTCCGGTTTTCTGTGAAAACGTGGTATTTATCCGGTCGAGCCGGCCCATTCGTGCCGAAGCATGGCTCTCCCACGTAAGAAAATAAAGTGATAATACTTTAGGGTAGGTATTAATATATAAGTTATAACAGAGTTCACTGTGAAAGGAGCCGCGCTGACATATCTTACTGTAGACTGCAACCTTGTAGTTTATTTTATACTACTTAACCATACTAATATTATAAACGGGAAAGTGTGCCTGTCTGTCAGTTACCTCTTCACGCCCAAACCGCTGAACCAATTTTGCTCTATAATATGGAGAATTATTATTTTGGGTTTATTATGTGGACTATAAGGACAAAGGATACTTTTTATCTGTTTTAACGGAGTTCCGGGCATCATATACCGACATAGAACTAATCGCTTAAATATAACACGAATAATTACTTCATATGCAGGAATATAATATTGTTATAGGAATTTATAGTCTATTACTTAAATTAATTACACCAAAATATCTTAAATATTTTATTTCTCGCACTAAATAACCCTTGAGTGGCCATACGTAACACTACCGACTATTGCGAGAGTCCGAACTTCGGCGATAAAATATGTCAAACGTGGTCACCCTAGCCCGCCGTTTCCCTGCCCATAGACAAGTTTTATTGTTTTTATATTTATTTTGCCGCTGTTTTTGCCATTCTGCCCTACGTTTGGCGGCTTTTATGACTTAGCAAAGGGACTGGACAACGGCTAACAGCTTGTAGATATGGCCGGGAGGTATTTTTGTGATTTTTATCATAGAAAGCTGTCTTTCGAGTTTTGAGTTATTTCCATTTGAAAATGGAATTTGAAAAAATATTTCCCAATAAAATTTTAAATGGGTACTAGGCACTGACCTCAATTATACAAGTACGCGCGCGCGCGCGTACTTGTTTAATGTAGATCAGTTGTACTAGGTATAATAATTATTATAGGGCTGAAAATGCAAGTAGGTACATTATACTTAATATTATAATGATAAGTCAGAATGTGCCTAACCACTTAGTAAGTAACTAAGTACCTATGTATTTATTTAACTTTTAAAGTGTTCACTATTGTTAAAGTTATCACTATTGCGACGCGTCGGTTCTTCATCCATCTTTTGTCTCTTTCTAATAATGCCTACTAAGTTTCTGTACCATTTTAATATTTTTTACATAAGAAATGATGAACACTCAACAGTCATAAAATATTATCGTTTTTGTAATTAATCACGATCAAATTGCACAAGATCATAACAAAAATTACAAATATCCGCGCAATAAAATAAATCGAAATATCATACTGATTACATCCATAAAATTGTTTTTTCGACGGAAAATGGCCGCCCGTGTGTCCGCATCAAACTCCAAGTATCAGGTGAACTTGCGTCAGCGATTCACAAATACGACCCTAATTTTCCCGCGCAAACTCCATGGTCACCCCCTGTAAGCTATTCTCAACCTTACACCCCAGTAATAAAGGCGAAGGGGGTGTATCCTGAAGTTTGCGGGCGGACGATGGGGAGTTTCGATGTTATTGCGTATCAATTCAATATCATAACATGTTTGATCGCGTTATTTTTCACTTTTTACTACATTCTTGTGTTTCTATCGTTATGTTTTTCCTTTATTTTACTTTAGTTTGTAGTTATACCTAAGATATTGATCGAATTTATATCTTACTTATCTATAAGACTTATCATAATGCTAGAATAGAACGCCCGTAACTTTCTTGCGCCAAAATTCCTTTATCGCGTACACTTTTCGGAATAAAAAGTATCATTTATTGTCCTTTTCCGGGACTCAAAGTATCTCCAGACTCCATACCAAATTCAGCGGTTTGGGCGTGAAGAGATAACCCGTAACAGACAGACACACTTTCGCATTTTTAATAATTACTAATATTATTATATAGTAGATATGGATTTTATTAATAGCGGGTTTAAAGTAATAATCTACGTAATATTATTATTTAGTAATCGTAATCAATCATATTATATAGATGGAAAAAGAAAGGTTTTACAGTGGTAAAACCTTTCTTTTTCCATGGGCCACAAACACGTTTTGGTCTTGGTGTCGCGGGCCGCAACCAAAATTTTAGGGTTAAAAAATAATAATCCTCTTGAAAATTTTCACGATTTTCACTTATAATACCACAAGAGTCGTCAAGTTTTTCAGGTTAAAAAATCACGAGCGCGAAGCTCCTCCTCCTTCATTTGTTTGCAACGAACCTATCGGGAAATACCAGATAATTTTGAAGCTCGTGTGGTATTCGGGGGATTATTTTTCCGTCCCAAATGTCGGCCAATAGAATTAGAATTTGTTTTTTATATATAGCAACTACCAGAGAAAATTTTCAAAAAATTATCAGTATAATACCATGTAGGTTGTACCACGTGACGTCGAATGGTGCAATTCTATTGGTCGATATTTGGGTCGGAAAAATAATCAAGACAACTTTGCACTATTTTTTCCGGTGGGCCGCAGGTTGTGTATAGCTGATCTATTATTTAATTAATTATTATTATTTATAAAGCTGAAGAGTTTGTTTTTTTAACGCGCTATAATTTCGCAGCAACTACTGGTTCGAATTGTTTGTTGAACAACCTAGTCTCTAATAAATTATAGTATTTAAACTATAATATTATTAATATGAATAGTAATAATAATGATCTTATAATGTTATTATTCAAATTAGTAATAACACTATCATTTGCAAGTTGCGAGCAACGAGACGCCTAAAACCCGAGCGGGCAGTATGTTGCGGGCAGTTAGCGGTTTTTGCCGCCAAAACTTTCATCATTTAGTTTTTTAGCCAACAACTTTGTTGCACTATCAATTCCTGCTCAACTCTGCTCAACTGACGCTAGGCTAATATTATGAAACACGTTATTTAACACTAGAAAGACCGAAGCGGTCAAATGACCGCATTTTCGTTTTTAATTTGCAATATTTTTGTTACCGGCGCGTGAAATTCGTTTTCTTCTCGTGACATTTAATAATTTTCGGTCGTTTAAATTGTGATAACGTGTTTTTAATGATTTCTCAATAATTAAAAGTTTTTAATAACAACCTACCTAGAAAGACCGCAGCGGTCAATTGACCGCTGGAAAAAATTTCTAAAGTAAGTGGGATTTTCTTGCAAGTTTTATTTTCCTTTCAAATTTTTTTTATATAATTATGTTTTGTTAGTTTATTCTATTTAAAATTTGATTAAAAATTTATAAAAAACTCGACTGAAATAGACTTGTCAATAGGACAAACGTGGGATAAATACTTACTATTTACATAAAAGATCTAAAATTTCACATTGTTATAAGGTAAAAATAATGGTTATATATTTACAAATATAGTATGTGCACAAATAAAACCTTTTGCAATAAAACCTTTATCAACGTTACAATAAAAATGTGTCAATTTTCATAATATTGTTGCCTAAGTTGACCTAACACAGCCAGTGTTTATTAGTACTTCGAATTTCAATAAAATGTTGAGTTAATTTTTTCTTTTGTTTTACCTACACAAACGAAGCAAATAACAAACTAAAGGTTGCGAATTGTAGTTCTATGAAAATATGATAAAAAATGTTATATTTATCTTAATTTTAAGTATATTTCATTTCTAAAGCATATTTTTTTATCTTTTTTTAGCTTTAGTAATAAAATATTTTTATATTGTGACCAAAAATACGACACGAAAAAATAATAGTTTTGTCCTCCAATAGGGTATTTTCATCAAGATGTTCATGGCTTCTAGACGTGAATTACTGTACACAAGAGTAACTTTACCATTCTATTGCTAAAATGTGAAAATATAAAATCTAAAAAAAAACGGTGTTTTTATGCTCAAATACAGGAACAAAACCAATAAATTTTGTTGAGACATTATAATGTCATTATATCAGTAGCAGGTCTATAAAATGCTTTTTTAAATAATTTTCTTGAATATTTGTTCTATAATTTAATTTAGTTACATTTATAAATAATTACATGATCAATAAAATGCAAAAGCAAAATAGTAAGACATACAAAAAAATGTAAAAACATATGATGGGTCATTTGACCGCTCTTGGTCATTCTAGGAAGTTCAGAATTCCGGTCTTTCTAGTGTTAATACTGTAGCTACTAGTTAAAAATATGTAAACTAAGGGCCTGCTTCACCACTTCCAGATAAAGTGCCGGATAGGCTATCCACAACTTTTTTGACAGATTCTCCATACTTTATCTGTCAAGTTAAGTGGTGAATAGCCTATCCGGCACTTATCAGGAAGTGGTGAAACAGGCCCCTAAACTACAATAATAATATTAAGACGGCCGCAACTCCACTGTGCCGAAACTCGTTTACATTCAGCTGGAAGTTGGAACGGAAAAATTTCTTATAGCTGTATCATTGCATCGTCAAAATATTTCATCAAAATAAGGGACAATAATTACAGACAGACAGACACGATACTTAAACATTATATTAATATTTTATTTTTGTAAGAATAGTTATTTCAGTTTAATTTTTAAAGGGCATTGTGCATATAAATTCTTGCAATCTATTTTCAAAAATATATAAAAAGCATTAAACGTCAATGTCAATTGTTGTCATCTTCAAATGACAGCTGTCAAAGTGACAATCGAAATCGCCGTGTGCTGATTGGCTTATTTTGGCATTTTGGAATTTGCCATTTGGCATTTTTGGCCAGAGTAAGTAATCTGTGGCCAGTTGTCAACTGTGCGCGTGGTGTGTGACCGGTAATTTTGTTATTTATTTTATTAGATATCAATTTATATTGACAAAATGAAGGACGACAAGAAAGTAGACCTCCAAGCCCTCAAGGACATGGCCAATAAACTGAGAATCGACAGTATTGTGGCCACCAATGCGTCGAAATCCGGGTAAGTGAAATAACCTCAAACATATTTACTTAGCATATGAAGGTCTAATGAAGGTTATTAGGGTCTCAGACTGGTTGCTGGAAACTTATTTAGTATTATTTTACAATTACCTACCAAAGTTGTCTACTCATCGTCTTGTATGAAGAGAATTTAGTCATGTTTATGGTCTAGTAAGAATGCACGGCCGGGCTCCCGTTTTGGGTCATTTGGGGTCATTTAAATTTAAATTACAATTGGAAGTATTTCCTTTAGTTGGTTACATTGTTTGCCGGCGCAACCGGTACAATGTTGGAACTTGAATATTTGTAATTTCATAATTCTTGCAATAATTACTTAGGTACCTATTCAATCAAGTAAGTACAAAGTTTAAACTTTGAATTACTCCTTATGGAAAGGTATAAATAGCAAACCACATATTATTACAAGAGCTTACATCACGCAAATATTGATTATTTTTATAACGACGAAAGATTTCATTGACAAACATTCAAGGCCAAATATTTGTAACACCATGATAATTGATAAGTGATAAAACTGCAAGTCACCGCAAACAATTGACGCGGTTGCTAATTGTTCCACTAGGTTTGTGGTTAAGTATGAGGAAACTGAACAGTAACAAAACTGGTTATGTTGTTACTTCATAACTTTTATACCGTAGTATTAATTATACATTAGTATTGTAGTAGTTGGTTATTTAATGAGTCAGGGGCTCAGCAGTGAGCCTCAGCAAGCTCCATTTAACTAGGGGAAAATGCCCTACATTTGCTCAGCAACATCTATACCACAGACATAGATCAAGATAGATACCGCATGTCCCTCCATTTGTATGAAAACGAGTGTGCCACTTTTTTCCTACCTACTGTGACGTACCAAAGATAAGAAATGGGTCCATTATCTAGGCCAAAGTTTCTATTTGAATTTCTACAGCTCAATACGGCACAATTAGGCATTTAGGCATTTTTTAAATTCCGATTGACGTCAGATTCCGATAGCAGACTAAAGAACAGACTTTCGAAAAACGAGCATTGCCTCGCAAGTACATACACATGCGGTATCTATCTTGATCTATGTCTGCAATCTTAGATACTAACACTAAATCCTTTGTGTCTTAGATATTAGAGAACTCTCAAGTTTAGCTGATTATGTAGTATATGGATAAAGATTGAGTGCTATACTGAATTCTGTAGATTCTCAGTACTGTCTTTGAATGTATACTCATGAACTGAACTTTGCCACTGGCTTTAAAATTTATGTAAATGAACATATGGCTGCTGTTAAGCATTGGTGTTTCATCCCACATAAAATCGGGTTTTGAGTTAATAATGCAGTTTTGTTCTTTATAACATAAGGTTGACAACAGTGAAATCCATTTTTTTGAAAACCCACTGTAGCATATTCTAGAGTACAAAAATGGTTAATTATTCCTCTTAGTGAGGTTTTGTATATAGCGCTTATGTACTATGTTTCTAAAATGATTTGAGCTTAAACCGCTGAACCGATTTTGATAAAATTTTGTATACAGATACTTTGAATCAATTAAAACGACATTAGATACTTTTTGTCCCAGAAGATGTACAGTTCCCGCGCAGTCAACAAAAAATAATTTGGCTTATGATATCAATATTCAGTACATGTAGATATTACGTAAGGTTTTGGAGAAGGACATAGGATAATATTTTTTATCATGGAAAATGTTCGGTTTTCACGCAATAAACGTTATTAATTTGCGTTTAAGCTGCAGAACCGATTTTGATTAAATTTAGTTAATGTAGAAATAATTAGTTTATCACGTGCAGAGTTGGGCAAAAAGTAATTAGTAATTTTAATCAGATTACAAATTAATCAGATTGATGAAGTAATTGTACATCTGAAATTACCCGTAAGTTGATTAATAATAATAGTACCTGGATGACCGAGCTTTGCTCGGTATAGCAAACACTCATTGACTTCGTGTTACTTAATAACGCCATCAGCTGGTCGTTAAAACAATTTGAACAAAATAGTATTATTATTCGCCAATAGATGTCAGGAAGAGTCATATTTTTCAGTATATCCATTATCGATAAAACACGAATAAAAAGACATTTTCTGAAAATGATTCCTAGCTAAATCGATTTATCGCCCCCGAAACCCCCTATATACTAAATTTCATGAAAATCGTTGGAGTCTCACTGGAAAACAAAACAATCATGAAACCGGTATGGATGTACGGAATTCAACTATGGGGGTGTGCGAGTAACTCCAACATCTCAATCCTACAAAGAATGCAGAACATCATACTAAAAACGATTTCAAAATCGCCGTGGCTCATCACCAACACGGAGGTTCATAAAAATACATTACCATACATGGCATACCCACCATAAAAGAAGAAATACTGAGGTCGTCAGAAAAATACAAAAAAAGGCTAGAGGTCCACCCGAACGCTTTAGCTTCTGGCCTCGTCAGCCGTAATTATAACAAGCGCCTGAAAAGGAAGGACATATTTTAAATGAAATAACTATAATATAGTAAACCATGAGTAATGCTATCTACAGTGGTAGAAGCACTCTACCTGCCATGCGTAGTACATCTCACCTGCTTATAGTTAAATACTGATTGCAGATTAGAAGAAAAACAAATCATTTTTGTTTATCACACGGGTACCATACCCTTTTCCGGATGTAAAGTATCCTATTTCCTTTCCCGAGACATAACGTATCTGTATACCAAATATCATCGAAATCCACGTAGCCGGTAGCAGTATAAGCAAAAATAATTTTTATTTAATGCCTGGGAACCGTAAATTTTTTTGGAATAAAAAGAACCCCATGTCCTTTCCTGGGACTTAAAGTATCTCCATACCTAATTTCAGAAGAATCGGTTCAGCGGTTTGGGCGTGACAAGGTAATTTTATAACATTTTGTTAAAATTAAAGCACATAAATTTATATTAAAAGAACAAATCAGAATTTTGCATTTATGTGAAATATCACAAAGGACATTAATGCTATGTAATAAGCCCTATAGCAATATTGCATTAACCATTTTTATATGTTTTCTCTTAAAACTGAATGTAAAATTAAAATGTTTTTTCATAATCATAATCTACGCATTTCAACAAAAAAAAGATACCGCACAATAACATTTTTTTGCTTAAAATAAGCAGAAAATAAAGATTATTCCAAAAAAACTTAAAACGACGATTACTCAAAACTAGTCCGATGTGGGATGACACACGAACGTTTAACAGCATCCATATAACATATGAAAGTAGTTAAAAGTATTAGTATAATCTATTTGATACAGCTACACTCTCTTTTACTTAAAAAAAATTCAGTACAAAGAACAAGGGGCATTTTTGTATGGGACCCGTAACCAAACTTTAGCACGTTGAGAAATATATCAAATGAAAAGGCTTGAAAATATCTAAACCATGGGAGGAAAAAGTTATTTTTTTCCGTTTCATTTGGTATATGTCTCAATGTGCTACATTGGTGGGTACGAAATGCCCCTCCTTCTTTTATTATTAGACAATGCTCTGTCCTTGTCTGTCATGCAACTTTTGACCCATCAAACAAGAATAAAACTTTATGCAACTATAACAAATGTATTCTGTAAACAGTGTGAAACTTTTTTTTTATTAAGGGAAAATATACTTTGTCAATAACTGACCTACTCAGTGCCCCAGTTTATCTTAAACATTGAAATTTTTTAATATAGAAATTGTTTTAAAAGAATGTTATCTTAAAGATTAAAGAAAAATCAAGCACACAACTCTATCAGCAGACATTTTTACATGAGATGTTTGCATGAAGTTGCAGTGCAATAGAAAGTGTTTGTCGTACTCGCACCAACTTCACATTGTTGGGTGCGGCCAGTAACATTCATACAATAACATACCTCTAAAAATGTCATTATAGGTCTACCAGGATCTGATGGCAAATTTCGATGGCAGATTTTCAAAAAATATCCTTGATCATTTGATAAATTTTTATATTTGCATGTTTTACACACAGAATAAACCGCTATAAGGAAAAAAAGTATCAAAATGTTTATTCCAATTACCCCGGTATTGCTAGAGTCAATTTATTTTCTCACTTATTGCCATCAGATTCTGGTAGACCTATAAATGATTTAATTTCTATAAAAGTTTTATATGACATTTATTTATTGATTACTGTGTACATTAAAAAATACTATAACTAATTATTTTACTCTACAATGTAATTGTTTCTCTGTTGCATAGTGATACAATTTGTCATTGATTATATTAACAAAATGTCACACGGTAGGTAACCTTTGTTACGTAATGAAAGTTATCATGACGGCGTTGAACCTACGACCTGGATGAATGAATACATTATCAAGGCTAACCTTGTGAGAATCATGCCACCAGTCACTGAATTACTGTTTGATAGTTATTATCTTAGTAACAATAGGTTCATTACATGATAAAAGATATTTTTATAAAATACTAGCTGTCCCGGTGAACTTCGTGTCACTTTAAAACCTTCCCTGGACATCTACGAATATTTTAAGACTAAAATTAGCCCAATCCGTTCAGCCATTTTCGAGTTTTAGCGTTACTAACACAATTGAAAATCCATTTTTATATATTATAAAAGTGTTGTTTTTACACTTTTAGCGGGAACAGTACATTTTGCCAGAAAATACTTTCTGGCAAAATGTACTGTTCCCGCGTAATATACGAAGTTGCAGGCAACGTCTAGTAATAACATTATACACAATACAGCACTTTTATAGTCAAATAAACTGACAGTTAATCTGGCTGTAGAAATACTGTCTCTGAAACATTAATGACGATGTTGATTGATTGTTATTCCAGTCACCCGACGTCATGCGCGTCGATGGCGGAGATAATGTCGGTGCTGTTCTTCCACACCATGCGCTACAAGATCTCCGCGCCCCGCGACCCCTCCGCCGACCGCTTCATACTATCCAAGGTACAATTAATTATAATTTTAATAAAGTATTTCTTTATCATGGGACCGTCTCTGAAATGTCCTCTTTTCAACAAAAAAAGAATCATCAAAATCGGTTCATAAACGACGGAAGTTATCGGCGAACAAACAAAAATCATAGGTTGAGTTGAGAAACCTCCATTTTTGAAGTCCGTTAAAAATAGTAAGTCTTGATATCTCGCTTTCAAGTTTCACTACGGGTACGCGTATTTGCCAAATCATAGCCAAATATCATGTGGGGTGAGGCTTGGTTTTTGTCAAATCTTACGATGTCTTGCTATAGATAGGGGATCGAAAAACTTCAATAAATACGTAATTTCCTATCATAAACTTTTGCTTACACAATGATTTTAAAACCAAAATTAGCCAAACGGTCTAGCCGTTCTAGAGTTATAGACAACAAAACTTAACTTGTTGGGTTATTGAGCTAGACAACAACACTAATAATATTTATTATTATGTCAGGGTCACGCAGCCCCCATCCTATATGCGGCGTGGGCTGAAGCCGGGTTGTTTCCGGTGGACGAGCTGAACAAGCTACGTCGGGTTGACTCCGACCTGGAGGGCCACCCCACGCCGCGTCTGTCCTTTGTGGACGTGGGTACGGGCTCGCTCGGCCAGGGGCTCGCCGTGGCTGCGGGTATGGCGTATGTTGGGAAATACTTCGACCAGGCGCCCTACAGGTATGCACCCTACGAATAAAAAACATTCACAGTCGAACATAACAACCTCCTTTTCTGCCATAATTGGCTGTTTTATCTTCAATGTTTTTCATTACTACTAACCAAATCATTCCAGGGTGTTCTGCCTAATCGGCGACGGGGAGGCGGCCGAGGGCAGCGTGTGGGAGTCGCTGCACTTCGCCGGCCACTACCGCCTCGACAACCTCGTCGTCATCCTGGACGTCAACCGCCTCGGCCAGTCCGAGCCCACCTCGCTGCAGCACCAGGTACTGATGATGAGCAGGTCTGTAGGTCTGTCTGACCGCCGAACGGGGAGGCGGCCGAGGGCAGTGCGTGGGAGTCGCTGCACTTCGCCGGCCACTGCCGCCTTTAATTTTATTTAGGCCGCTATAAATAGTCAGTACTCAAGATGCATCTCGGTCTCAAGACGCGGTTCGGCTCTATGATTGGTCCAAATTTTGACAGCCAACCAATCTCAGAGCCTGAACTGTGTCTTGAGACCGAGATGCATCTTGAGTACTGACTATTTATGCCTTAGATTAAAATTGAATCTGTGCTGCATAACTTTGACGACTGACAAGGTCATGTAAAATGGCTTTGTCATAAAATATGTCTGGCACAAAGAGAATGACAGATCCTTTTTTATTATTACCAAAGGGTCTGTAGACAAGTTGTGCTACATCATTTTTTAATGAAATAAGGGTACAAACGAGCAAACGGGTCACCTGATGGAAAGCAACTTCCGTCGCCCATGGACACTCGCAGCATCAGAAGAGCTGCAGGTGCGTTGCCAGCCTTTTAAGAGGAAATAGGGTAATAGGGGAGGGTAGGGATGGGAAGGGAATAGGGGAGGGTAGGGGATTGGGTCTCCAGTAAACTCACTCACTCGGCGAAACACTGCGTAAGCGCTGTTTCTCGCCGGTTTTCTGTGAGAATGTGGTATTTCTCCGGTCGAGCCGGCCCATTCGTGCTGAAGCATGGCTCTCCCACATCAAAATCGTTTCATCCATTTGTAACTTTAATCTGAAGAGTTCTTAGTATTTCGGTGATATTTAACGCCAAAATAGTAAATATGCAATAGTTTTGCAACTAAAACCATTAGGTATACTTATAAGCAACTAAATGACGCCAGCAACTCCGTTGCGCGAATATTCCTTTATTGCGCTGGAACCGTACACTTTTCCAGGATAAAAAGTACCCTATATCCTTTCCCGGGAATCAAAGTATCTCAATACCAAATTTAAACAAAATCGGTTCAGCGGTTTGGGCGTGAAGAGGTAACAGACGAGCATATTTTCGCATTTATATAATATTAAGTGTGGACTTAAGAGGAGTCCACACCGCCGTTTTTCCATACAAACGTTGTCCCCTGTTTCCTCCCTGGATAATGCCGGTAGAGTTATAATTTTTTTCCTGAATATCTATGGTCACTAATACAATGTCCCTATGTTTTCTTTTTTTTTCATAATTTAATTAATAAAAAAGATATGAACATTCAAAAACCCAAAAAAATGGCCAAATTTTCCTCTGTGTTCAAACACCCAGAAAACAATACTGGCTAGAATACACAAAAAAAATTAAAACATAGGAACACACACATACATACATTTTAAAATACCTATTTTCAATTTCTCTAGCCCTTTGGTGTATCCACTTAAATCCCTCATAAATCTACTATAAATGTTATTTGACATTAGGCACTCTTCCATTCCAGATGGACGTGTACGCAGCTCGTCTGGAATCCTTCGGTCTGAACACCATAGTCGTGGACGGCCACGACGTCTCCGAGCTGGTGAAGGCCCTGGACACGGCAGCCGCCACCACCGGCAGACCAACCGCCATCGTCGCCAAGACGTACAAGGGCCGGGGATTCCCCAACATCGAGGATAAAGACAACTGGCACGGCAAAGCCCTGGGCGCTGAAGGCGATAAGATCATTAAGGTAATTTCAACCTTGTTCCTGTAGTGAGAGGATCTATTTTTATTAAGCAGCGGCCAGGTTTCTTTGGACCTTGTTATTGTTGGTACAAGTTGTGTTTTCATTTGCCAACGGCAAGGCTTCAGGTGCTGAGGGGGATGAGGTAATTTGAAGTTTGAAACTTACCTTGTTACTAATATGGTCCATTATTGCCGACTGGTGTGCTGTCAATACAAACCAGTGTTGCCAGATCAGGGGATTTCCCCCTAGATTTAGGGGGTTTTCGACCAAGATAGGGGCAAAATAGAGGCAAAATATCGGGATTTCCCCCTAGATTTAGCTAGGTTTAGGGGGTTATCGACCGAGATAGGGGCAAAATAGGATATTTCTGGGGGGAAATCAAATAAGTTCAGGGGGAAGTCGCCGAGACCATCTGGCAACACTGATACAAACCGACCTACAACAGCAAAGACTTATTAGGCAAATAAAATTAAGATAATTTAAACCTAGCCCCTAAAATCATAGGGTCCATTTGAATTTGGGTACAACATGCATCGGGTGTTAATTTAAACCTTTCCGCCCGCAGCATCTCCAATCCCAGATCAAGAACCCGTCCATCAAGTTTACCCCGCGGCCCCCGCTGGCGGAGGCGCCGGCCGTCCACATCCAGGACATAACCATGTCAGCCCCTCCGGCGTACAAGGCGGGTGACGCCGTCGCCACGCGCCTCGCGTACGGCACCGCGCTCAAGAAGATCGCTGATTCTAACCAGAGGTAATGAGATAAAAAAGAAACTACGGAACCCTAAAAAGGACTAAGGTGGGATGAACTAAAATTAGATCCTTGGTACAAAAACTTTTACAATAGAGACAAAAGGAAATAATCAGCCAAGTGTGAGTAGGACTCGGGCACGAAGGGTTCCGTGCCGCTATAAAGCGAAAGTAGACAAAATTTTGTGTTTTTTGTATGGGAGCCCCCTTTAATATATTTTTTATTTTTTTATCAATTATTAAAGTTCACATGTAAGTAAAGATTTGGTGAAAATTTCAAGTGCCAACTTGTTACCATTATTGATATCGAGCAAAAAAGCAAAAAAAAATCATGTTTATTGTATGAGAGCCCCCCTTAATCATTCATTTTATTTTGTATTTAGTATTTATTGTTATAGCGGCAATAGAAATACACAATCTGTGAAAATTTCAGAAGTCTAGCTATAGCGGTTACTGATATCCAGACTGGAGATGGACAGACAGACAATGAAGTCTTAGTAATAGGGCCCCGTTTTTACCCTTTGGGTATGGAACCCTAACAATATGTGACACACATTACCTTCTGTTAGTTGTTTAGTATTTCATCCTGTGTATATTTTCATAACAAAATACAAACAGTTAAAATCGTGCTCGGTGTCCAGTCGCAAAATATGTCTTTAATTTATTGAAGCGTAGTATAAAGGTAGCAGAGCATGTATAATTTGTGTTAGATGGATATGTAATTAAAAATCAATTATAAATGTTCCAGAGTAATCGCTTTGGACGGTGACACCAAGAACTCTACCTTCAGTGACAAGTTGCGCAACGCCTACCCTGAAAGGTAAGATATTACATCCTTACAAAATAAAATGTATTAAACATATCTTTTTGGTATAAGTGAAAATTGGACTCCTTCCGAGTGGTTACCTTTTGTACACCTTTTGTATTAGGTTGTCCCGTGATGATAATTAATATGTGTATTTAATCTTATATACAAAATTCTCGTGTCACGGTGCGCGTAATTGAACTAAATTAAGTGTCATAATTATTTAGTCACTTCATTAAAATTACTAGCTATTTGACCGAGCTTTGCTCGGTATTCGAAAAAACACGAATTAAATGACATTTTCTAAAAATTATTCCTAGCTAGATCGATTTATCGCCCCCGAAACCCCCTATGATGTAGTTTAGCAAATTAAATTGTAATAATGTTTTTATTTGCAACTGCAAAATACATCATTTTTAGTTTATACTACACTATATTTGTTATTAGCTGTACTTCCCCGTGAAGGATGAATAACTTTAGTCAATAGATTATTGGATAAGTTTATTTGTTTATTAGTTTCTTACTAGATTATAGTGATAAAATGTTGCGCGTGGTGAACTTTCTAAGCTGTACCAGACAAACCTTGCAGGTTTATGGTACACTCTCAATTAGACATAAGTTATAATTTGTATTACTTAAATAAATAAAATATATACTAATTTTCATGAAAATCGTTGGAGCCGATTCCGAGATTCCAATTATATATATACAAGAATTGCTCGTTTAAAGATATAAGATATGGGCGAAATACTATTAATATGGCAAAACAACGTTTGCCGGGACAGCTAGAAATAAATAAACATGTTTATTAGTAAGGTATGTCTCTATATTTTATCCCACGAGTAACACGTACTCCCCGCAGGTACGTGGAGTGTTTCATCGCGGAGCAGAACCTGGTGGGCGTGGCCACAGGCATGGCGTGCCGCCAGCGCTGCGTCGTCTTCGCGTCCACATTCGCCGCGTTCTTCACGCGGACATTCGACCAGGTAAAAAAGACATTGATAAGTCGCGTACTAACCAAGCGAGCAGCCTTGCGAGTAGGATTGCCAGCCGTCCGGATAAAGCCGGACACAGTCAGGCTTTTTGATTACTTGTCCGGCCAAAATTAAGAGGAGTCCGGCTTTTGTAGAGCTTTGAATCAATAACTTTATATGAAAGTATGTTAAATTGTTTTAATAAATCAAAAAATTACGAACGTATTGCTACACTAAGATTTCAGTTTTTAAGTACTCGATAGCGGGTTTTTTTTTTTTTTGTAAAAATGTCCGGCCAGCTAGCCAGCTGGCATAGCAGCCGCTATGTCCGGCTTTTCGGTTTAGCGACCTGGCAACCCTACTTGCGAGGCTCGGGCCGGTAACGGTAATGGTCTATCGGCTGGGTTTAACATAACCCAACCAAAATACATAGATCCGCCATCTGCCTTTGTTTCCTAGGGCATATCAAAAAGATGATATTAAAATGCTTTCTTACTAGTTTGCAAGTGTTATAAGGCATTTCCTCCCCTTTATAAGTAAAAAGGGGAAAATGTCTTGTAGTAAAACTGCCGTATAATGTGCAATGTTCCGTTGTTTTTGCCTTTTAAAGGACTTTACTAATATCTCAGACGACAGCATCAGTTCAATTGTATGATTCTTTTAAAGCGGAAAATATTAGCTTTTGGAACGAAGTTTTTTATCACGGGTTGCGAAAAGGGGCTAGACGAAAAAAGTTGTAACGACACTTTTTTAGTACCTGTGAAGTAGGGCAGAGGGCGTTTTAAATTTCCCACCAGTTGATGTGACGTCAACTGGTGGGAAATTTAAAATTCTACCATTCCTCTATGGCGGGAAATTTGAATTGTTTTAGCTGGGTGGGGTGGCGGTACTATTCATTAATATTTTTTTTCTATAACTTCGTTGCATCCGGGTGTCCCTTGACACCTCTCAAGTTTTTGTTGTGATTCACTCGCGCGTGCTATGACTATGAGCTAACTAATCTTTAACATTTCTAGATCCGCATGGGCGCGATCAGTCAGTCTGACATGAACCTGGTAGGGTCGCACTGTGGAGTCAGCATCGGTGAAGACGGCCCCTCGCAGATGGGGCTCGAAGACCTCGCTCTGTTCCGCGCCGTGCCCACCGCCACGGTCTTCTACCCGTCGTTAGTATACTCATTAATGTAATACTGACGCCTCCGTGCTCCAGTGATTGAGAACGCGGCTCTTGAGTCGGAGGTCGTGGGTTCGATTCCCGCGTTGGAAACATGTTATGTCCAAGTTTGGTTAGGACAATGCAGGCTCAAGTAAGATGATCCTAGTTCATAAAGTGGGAGAGCCATGCTTCGGCATGAATGGGCCGGCTCGACCGGAGAAATACCACGTTCTTACAGAAAACCGGCGTGAAACAGCGCTTGCGCTGTGTTTCGCCGAGTGAGTGAGTTTACCGGAGGCCCAATCCCCTACCCTACCCTTTTCTCTTCCCTACCCTCCCCTATTTCCTTCCCTACTCTCCCCTAGTCCCTTGTAAAAGGCCGGCAACGCACCTGCAGCTCTTCTGATGTTGCGAGTGTCCATGGGCGACGGAAGTTGCTTTCCATCAGGTGACCCGTTCACCCTCTTATTTCATAAAAAAAAATGGCATATTTGAATTTTGGTCGGTCGCGCTACCATTAGGCTTCAGTCTCGAAATCAGCGGGCAGCGGGGCGGGAGCGGCAGCGGCGTGTGACAATGTATAAGTAGATTTATATGGATAAACCGTCTAGTACGAGCAGCGCGCGTCGTACGACGTACTAGACGGCTTATCCATATAAATCTACATCACACACAGTTTCTATGATTGATTGTCACGTTTCTTATTTTATAACTTCATGTACGTTACAGCGACGCGGTGTCGTGCGAGCGCGCGGTGGAGCTGGCGGCGAACACGCGCGGCATCTGTTACATCCGCACCTCGCGACCCAACACCGCCATACTCTACCCCAACGACGCCCAGTTCAAGGTAAGAACATAATATTTATTTATTTATTTAAATCAGGCATTTTGGCCCATATTATAAATACCTTATAAGTTATAGACTAACATACATTTATACTAAAACTAACACTAAGTACTAACACGTATTTAGGGCGCTTCTCCTGTTTTGCGTGTTATCGCCCGCGCGCGGATTTTGTCCGCATTAAAGTAGCTCGTCATTTTTTATATGTTTTTCGTGTCATGCGGGCAACACGCGCGCAGGAAAAGTATCTTGTCACCCGCATGCGGACCAGTAGGCCTACTACGAAACAGTTTTGAGACTCAAACAATCGGACGAGAATGTCGCGTCCTGCTCTAACAAGGTCATTTTACGTTTTAAAGTGCATTCTCGTACGTTTGTTTGAGTCTCAAAACGGTTTCGTGGTACGGTCCCAGATCCGCGCTCAGGTTATCACCGGAGTACGGATCATGCGCATGCCAGAAAAAGCACCCTAACCTAAGTACACAATTATATTATTATAATATTAATATTTATTATTATACTAGCTGTTGCCCGCGACTTCGTCCGCGTGGACTTCAGTTTATAGCGCGCGATGTCAACAAAATTGGTGTCAAAAGCTTTTATAAAAAAACCTTGGTACACCTTAAATCAAAACAGCCGTGCAGTGTGCACATAATTTTTTTTTTTAAATTAAGCTTTATATTTAAAACTTATTTAGCCCCCCAATTACACAACTTTACCCATAAACTACTTATCATTGATAGGTTTAAGGTCTACGTCACTGCATAGATAAAGTACTGAGTTATTTAAAAACGTAGAATAGAAATAACAATCGAAAAAAATCGAAACCTGAATATAAGATGATACCACCTCTTATAGAAAGACTTTTGAGCAAGCGTCAGCGCGATGTAGGAGATGCACGGTGCCATCTATTATGAATTTTTGGAACCAACTTAATTTGAACAAATTTGCGCATTTTCACCCCCTTACAACCCTTTTTTTCAGTAAAAAAAGTAGCCCGTGTCCTTTCTCAGGCTTTAGACTATCTGTATACAAAAATTCATAACAATCGGTTTGGTAGTTTTGGCGTGAAAGCGAGACAGACAGACAGAAAGACAGAGATACTTTCGCATTTATAATATCCCAGATTATTACTACTAATCGTAAGTTTTAGACGGTCTAACTTTTATACATAGCTAAGTCGCTTCTTCTACTTTTAACGAGTGAATCAATACTCAATTCTGTGAGGCATTGACAAGTTTTTGTAGAGTATTTTTGTTCCATCATCATGTAAATCATCACTTCTACCTAGTGTTGGTAAAAATAGCATTAGCAATCAATATTAATTGTTAAATGCCCATTAGCAATAATTAAATTAATCGTAAGTACTTGCCAAAAAATACGATTGCTAATAGTATCGTGCGCAGCAATCGATTGCGATTATGATAAAAAATTCACGTCCGCGCTGTTACGCACCGCGGCGCTAACTGTTAATGAACTGCTATTTTTCACTCGATGCGAAATAATACTCGACGCGAGCGGTGCGATGCGAACCGATAATTCACGACGCCGCGTTTTTAGCAAATAGCAAAGCACGTAGCATGCTGTTACATCAAAATTAGCATGTTAATGAAATTAATTTCCATTACTACATAATACCATATTCCAGGTGGGTGAGGCGAAGTTGGTGCGGTCGTCCAACAACGACGGCGTGCTGCTTATCGGCGCCGGCGTCACGCTGCACGAGGCTCTCGCCGCAGCTGACCAACTCGCCGCTAAAGGTACGTGCTACTGACCTGTTCGATGAGGGTTTTTGATATTCCGTTTGCCACTAGGTACCGCTATGTAGACCTAGGGTCTATGCGCCCCCATGTGGGCGCTCAAGGTCTAAAGCCCCCCTAAAAAATTAGGGGGATGATTTGTTATTTCATTTCATCTGGAGGCATCGTGCAGCATGTTAAATAAAAATAAAGTGGGGGTTATATCTAGTCAATGTAAGTGTCTAAACTCACTAGGCCGAAGTTACGCGGCGTAAATTACGCCCGCAATGTCAAACGCATACGAAATACGGACGGAACGCGACGGAATAGTGTGTCGTCGGCAATTTAAAGTACATTGCGGGTGTAATCATGCGGAATTTACGCCGCGTAACTTCGGCCTAGTGTGTTTATAGTTTAAACACTTAGACGTGATCTAACAGCCTGACTTTAAACTACCCGATCGAGTTATCAAGGTCCACAAACTGCCTTTAAATAAATTATCTAACAATAAAATAATAAAAACTGTAATCTAATATATTAAATTCTCATGTTACGGTGTGAGTAATTGAACTCCTCTGAAACAGCTCGACCGATTTTCGTTAATCTTAGCGAGCATATCGGCTAGGGTTGAGAATCGGACAACATCTACTTTTTATATTGATAAGTGCATTTGTTGAATAAATAATAGTAAATTATTACAACTCGAGACTGACGGCGACCATTGTTTGTGCGATGGGATAGCGATGGACATACTTATTTAGTCACTTCAATAAAATAATATGGGCGAAATACTTTATATTATGGCAAAACAACATTTGCCGGGACAGCTAGTAGCATTATAATGTGACTGTTACAGGTGTACACGCGCGAGTGCTGGACCCGTTCACGATCAAGCCGCTGGACGAAGCCGCGGTGAAGGAGCACGCGCGCGCCGCCGGCGGCAGAGTTGTTGTCGTGGAGGACCACTACCAGGCCGGTGAGTGTCATTACAGTAATTGGAACGAAGTTCTTTATCGCGGGTTGTAACGACACTTTTAGTACCTGCAAAGTACGTTGATCAGAGGGCGTTGATGTGGCGATGACGTCAACTGGCGGGAAATTTGAAATTCTACCATTCCTCTATGATTTTTTATAACTTCGATCCATCCGGGTGTCCCTTGACACATTACTAATTTTTATAATTTATTTATTTTAGCCTACGTAGATTAGCCCATAATATATAGACCTTAAAGACTAACTTACATGTCATTTTATTGTATTATTTATTATACTTAAAACTACTTAATAGTACCTCCCACACCATGAAAATGACACGTTTCCAACGCGAGAATGTAAAAGTGTGCTGTAAATATAAACCATTCCTGTTTTTTCAGTTCTAAATTCTTGTTATTAAAATGGCCAACACATTTTTCCTACGACCTTTATGACATTAGCACGCATGACGGCTTTCTTATTTATTTTTTTAACGAAAAAATGCCTTAAAATAAAAAGATTTTAAATGTTACATTATACCTGAAATATTCATAACAATGGTTAGTCCTACCATGGTCTAATGGTTAGGGCTTAGCTCCTGATCTTTAGGTCGTGGGTTCGATTCCCACCATAGGCACTCAACTGTATGAGCAGTCTTTTCTCTATGAAATGTCTGAATGAAGTTGCAGTGCAATAGAAAGTGTTTGTCGTACTCGCACCAACTTCACATTGTTGGATGCGGCCAGTAACATTCATACAAATATTATATTTTATGAAATTAACACAGTTTATTTTTAATAACAAGTGTTGTAATGACATATACTTTTTTTACGTTTTTTTATTGATTAAAAAAAGTTCTTTGATTTCATTTACGACTAGCTTAGTAAAATGTATTAGGGTGAATCTACTCAAAATGTTATTTTAGGCCAAAAATTGTGTTTTTTAAAAAACCCTTAAATATTGATCTGAATGTTTCTGGTTTTAAAAGACACCGAAATAGAATTACCTTTCTGTAAGAGTCACGAAAAAAAATTAAATAATTTAAGAGATACTTAATATTAAGTAAAAACTGTTGTTCATGACAATGACAAAATTTGTGGAAAATGACGTGTTTACTTAGAATAATGACAATCTGTTGAGAATAATGATTATTTTAAAAATCTTATCCATATTCGTGCTGATTATTATTATTATAAACGCCTCCGTGGTCCAGTGGTCCAGAGCGTGGCTCTTGATTCAGAGGTTTGATTCCCGCGTTGGAAACATATTGTTAATTGTTATTTCCAAGTTTAGTAAGGACTTAGGACATTGCAAGCTGATCACCTGATTGTCTGACACTCAGAACAGGAAAATAAGGTCTGACAAGTAAGATGATCCATGCGTCGGATCACGGATGGGCATGTAAAAGTCGGTCCTGCGCATCTCTCGCCAGTCGTGTCGGTCGTCCGTCCCACTGGGTTATGAGAGTTAAAAGGAATAGAGAGTGCTTATGTGTACTGCGCACACACTTGGGCACTATAAAATTACTCTTGCGTAACTGGCCTGGTTTCAATGAAACCAGCCACCGTCACCGAAACCGGTGTGGGGGTTATTATTATTATAAGTAAAAAATAGGATTTTCAATAAAACTTGTATGTTAGTAAAAGTGTTAATTTATTATAAAAATGTATTTCCTAAAATATAGCTAATACCAAAATCTGCCTTTAAAAAATATATTCTACCTTTTTGAGTCACCTGCAATAAAAAATGTACACCTGTTAAATAATAATAATTCTGATACCTATTTATTATTTCTCAAATAATATTTTATTATCAAACGTTCCGCGCGGCTTCGCTCGCGTAAATTAGATATTTCACAGACAAATTAGGGCACAAAAAATAGCCTATGATCCTTCACGTGGTCAATTTCTTAATTCTTGTCAGTTATCTTTACCAAATAACAGAAAAATTGCTCCAGTAGCTCGTGAGATAAGCCCCTTCAAATAATTTCCCCTGTTTTTTTCATTTTTTCCTCTATTTCTTAGCTCCTATTAGTCTTAGCGTGAAAAAATATAGCCTATAGCCTTCCTCTATAAATAGGCTATCTAACACTGAAAGAATCTTTCAAATCGGACCAGTAGTTCCTGAGATTAGTGTGTTCAAATAAGCCCTCTTTCAAATAATTTCCCCCCGTTTTTCTCACATTTTCCTCTATTTCTTCGCTCCTATTATTCTTGGCGTGATAAAATATTCCTTATAGCCTTCCTCGATAAATGGGCTATCTAACACTGAAAGAATTTTTCAAATCGGACCAGTAGTTCCTGAGATAAGCGCGTTCAAATAAGCCCTTTCAAATAATTTCCCTCCGTTTTTTCCACATTTTCCTCTATTTCTTCGTTCCTATTATTCTTGGCGTGATAAAATATTGCTTATAGCCTTCCTCGATAAATGGGCTATCTAACACTGAAAGAATTTTTCAAATCGGACTAGTAGTTCCTGAGATTAACGCGTTCAAACAAACAAACAAACAACCTCTCCTGCTTTATAATATTGAAGTGTAGATAACATTTTTACTACTTTTCTTACTATTCTATTACTATTTTTCGAAAATGTATCAAATAACTACCTAATTGTAATATCGACATTGCATCGATTCGATATATTTGTCCCTGTTTTCCTGAAATACAGTTACAAATTTGGTCATTATCCTGAATGATCGTCATTATATTTTTAGGGCTATTCAGGAAAAAGACGTTCAGGAAAATGAGGAATTGACTAAATTCGTTTATAATTAAGTATTGATATAAAGAAAACTAAGAAAATTATTAAGAACTTAGAAATGTTTTATAACTTGGTATAAAAAAAAGTAGTGAAAAACAGACAAATGTTGGCACACATCGAGAAATGTAAATGACGTCTTATTTGGAAATTTTCGTAGAACGTATTTCAAAGACTCACCTGTATAAAACGAAGATCTCTATCCACACCAAAGCACTGCGATCAAATAAAGTGAGCCAGCAGATTTTATCGCAAAATAGGTTTCACGTTGAGTATGTCGGCAAGGCATTCAAAACAAACAATCCGCAGGACAATGACGCGAATTTTATGAACATTTTAAAAATAAAATTTTTAGTTATTAAATGTGAGTTGATGTGTTATTTGTTGGTATCGGATAGTTTATTAGTTCTTTATCTTCCAATTAACATTAAATTTTTAATCCTTTCTAGCTCATTTTTTTTTTATAAATAATAAATTGTAAGCGGCAGTATCGAAACGACACGCAAAAATTTCATAATTTGGTACTTTTTTTTATAATAACTTTTGAAATATTAACTCTACTTTCAAATAGTTTTAGCAGCATTTTCGTAAGTTAATTAGACATTAAAAATTTACGAAGGCGTTTTGAACCCAACTTCGAAGACATGAATTTAGTTTCTCTCAAATATTCGCCCAATTTATTCTGATACTCATTATATTCTACTCTTTCTAATCTATCTAGATTTCTTTCTTTCTTTCTGTAATTTTTATTTTTGAATGAAAACTCACCAAGCGTTTTAGTTCTAGTCTTAGCCAACATAAGTCCAGTCAGGTTATAAATAAAAAGGCATTAATAAAATGACTTATATTGACAAAATTTATTTTATCTAACTCACTATCATATTCTAGTTTTAGCCAACATAAGTCCAGTCAGGTTATAAATAAAAAGGCATTAATAAAATGACTTATATTGACAAAATTTATTTTATCTAACTCACTATCATATTCCAGGTGGTCTCGGCGAAGCAGTTCTCTCGTCCTTGGCCCTAGAGAAGAACGTGTTGGTGAAGCATCTGTGCGTGCGCGAGGTGCCGCGCTCCGGCCCGCCCGCCGTGCTGCTCGACCGCTACGGCATCTCCGCGCCGCATATCGTGGCGGCTGCACAGGAGGTGCTAAAGCTGTAAAGCTGTTAGCTGTATAACTGTTAGCTATACAGCTGTCAGCCGTATAGCTGTGGTTCCGCGCGCGAGCTCCGAGGAGTATAGATCGGAGTTGGTATAGTTAAGGAATTATTGACCTCAAACATTGAAGTAATGAAATTTCCTGGGATTCGGGGAGTAATGAATACTAATAATGAAGTAATATTATTCTATGATCTATGATATAGCTAATACACAGCTCCATCCACTCCGATCACTGCTTATGAGCTAGCAGTGGTCTTTGTATGTTGTTGTTTTTTTTTTAAAGATCTATTCCTTGGAGCTCGCGCGAGAAGTTAATTAAGGAAAAAATCCCATAAACTATAGTCTCCTCGCGATAAAAAAGAGTAAATCGAAGCGATGACATTTTGGCCGTTTTAATTAATTTATTCATGTTGAAAATTTTACCATTCAGAAGGGTTACGTCTGTTAATTTAGATTGCCCTCTTTTTTAACGCGAGTAGGCTATAACCTGAATCGGTAAAACCCTCGATATGAACGAACAACCTTGGCACATCAGAAATGTTTTTTTAATGTTCAACTTTACGGACGATAGATGGCGTTGTAAAAGAATCCATCACAATGTAAGTTCATGTTTTTTATTTGGCTATGTTTTTTTCCGAAAGATTGTATATCTATTGTCGAAGTCACAAACATTTTGTAATACTGTAAAGGTCTCATTTAATTTTCCACACAATATAGTCTGATTGCAACATTCCTAAAAAATCTAACCGTTCCTATCTACTCTTGTATCTAATGTTTTAAGTGTTACTATATTATGGTAATAGTGCCTTGTACGCACAACTATAAACTTAGTTCGTAAGAAAAAGTACAGTGAAACCAATTTGCTAATGGTTTTGACAATAAATGGAGCAGATGACAGATGAAAAAATACTGTCAAAACTCAAAAACTATTAGAAACTTGGTCACACTATGGTTCTTATTTTTCTGGGACCAACGTTTGACGTTTATTCCACTAGCTATAATAAAGATAGGAATTGATACATGTAAATTCTACATAAGTTTATGCCGAACTATCATGTGCCTTAAATAGATATATTTCGTCAGTTTTGCTTACAGACTTAGTACTACATATTTTAATACAGATATTCTTATGCCTAGTGGAATAGATTTTGACTTTATTGGCCTTTTCATACTGGAGAATGTGCGGCGATCATCAATCGATATTAACACAGCGTATAACTATTTGCAGTTGACCGTCCTTTTCTGTGATGTGACTTTTCTTATATGCGAGACAAAGACAAGCAGCATTTGTTACTTTATTGTAAAAAATGCTAAGCAATGACAGCCGCGCAATCTCCCTAGGCTTAATATTCTGTCCGTAACCTGGGCCCGTACCACGAAACGGTTTTGAGACTCAAACAATCGTACGAGAATGTTGTGTCCTACTTTTACAAACGTGAAATGACGTTGTTAGAGCAGGACGCGGCATTCTCGTCCGATTGTATGAGTCTCAAAACGGTTTCGTAGTAGACCTACTGTTCAAAAAAGCTAAAAGCTTCAAAGTTAAGTTCCTTCATATATTCTATATGAAATGTTTAACGCACATGCAACTCTCGGGGTCTTCCGACAATGAAATCATATAATCATGGTTAAGTTTTTATTGGTGTTGTACATTCCTGTTGCATTTCGTTTGATCACAGAATGTTTTTTTAATAAAGTTTTATTTAGTAAAAAAAGTTTTATTCCTTAACTTAGGTATAAAAATAACAACAGCTTATTATTATTGACTAGATGTACTCGATTCCAAGATGATGTTGATGTGAGTAAAATATATTGTGTACAGTCGAGAAAATTGGCGTTTTACAGATTTATGACATTATTTGGGATAAGCACGAACAATTAAGACGAGTATTAGTAACATTTTCAAATGAGAATTCTTCCTTTCTCATTATATAGCGTTACGACTACGTCCATGCTAAACCTACTGATTAAATCACTCGTGTACCAAGTATATTTTTATCCACATCAACAAGTAATAACAAACATACACAACGGTTTGAGTCTACACAAGTCTTTAGCATATATTAATTGAGTATAAAACAAGTCTTAAATAAAATTCAATTCCTAAATCTGCTCTTGCATGGAAATCGGGTCGAATGAGGCGCTTTGCAGACGACGGGGCGGGGCGGGCCGGTCAATTTCGCAGCGAACGATAGCATAAAGGGAATCCTATATTACCAACGCACACGGCGGGCAAAAAAACCGCCCTGCAGGTGCCCGGTGGACACTGGCGCCGCGGCATGCCCGCGGCTGATTCGCGGACATAAAGCCTTCCCCGCCCCGCCGTCTGCAAAGCGCCTGAACGTCAGCTGAGCTGTTTTGTTTTTGATTTTTCATAGTATAAAATGAAAAATTTTGTAAATACCAACGGAGCAAGTGGCCCGATTTCAATGCAATGTTCACAGTTTTGAAGCCACTCTTGCCAGTATGGGTTAATGCTAATCATTTATGAAATATCATGCCTTTCAGTAGTACGAAAATTGGAGATAACATGATAATTTAACCGCAATTAACATTACCCTATTATTAACAAAAATTGGCACAATTTCTATTATGGCTAGTTAGTCTGTTAATTATAAAAAAACTAGTATCATAAATTAGTTTGAACGGCTAAAATTAATAAATTACATCAACATAATGTATAAATTATTATTGTCTAAATTGCGATTAAAAATATAGTATTTACAAGTTTCATTATACTTAAATATTTTAATTATTTACATTAAATTAACCTATAAATAATTTAAATACAGTACAGTCAAGTAACAACATCAAATTCGATGAACATTTTGTAAATTTCTAAGCAAAATATTTACAAAATTCTTTACTGACTGTACATACAAAATAAAGCTCATAAATAAAATTCCACGACTGTGAAAACTTTGGCTCTACGCTATATTAAATAATTTTGTACAAAGTAGCACCGTTGGAAGCTCAATTTCTTAATTCTAAACCATAAAGTTAATATACCTAACGGAATAGAGCAACAATGTCGAGCTGTCAAACGAAACCGAAATTGGTTTCATCTGTGTGTAAGAATATGTGGACGTATACACTTACACAAGCATGATTGAACATGAATTCTATGAGATTAAATTGTCAACGTGCGGCACGTGCCGACTGGACGTCAAAAAAAGAGGGCTGCTGTTATGTATCACACCCGTCTCTTTTTACCACGCAGCGTTACTGATAGTGACGTCTCTCTTGCTCAGGCCATTGTTTCTCTGTTCCGCTAGGTATATTAACTTTATGTTCTAAACTATTGCTATCTCCCTTGCACGTCTTCCGTCTCGCTTTAATGTCAGTCTGTACAAAACACCGCCGCTACCTCTGGACGGAGCTAATGTTTGGTAAATGCAACGTTCTTCCCTTACCAGTACTGGCAAAGTAACAGTAAAATACATCAGGTTATCATTAGAGAAAAAAACATAATTTTGGCACAATCCAATGATCCTTTTTACGCCAATAAGGTGGAGAGAACCTCTGGGCATGCTATGTACTGATGTATACTGTATAGGCATTTAGGCAGAAAATAATTTTCTTCATTTAGAAAACATTCCCTAATTGTACGAGTCCATGCAAATTTAAATTCGCTTACGTATTTGAAGTACCGTTTTTTCGAGTTACCAACTATACAGTCTATGGCCTAACAATATGAACAGTAGATTATACCCAAAAGGCCGTAAATTTTAACTACACCTTGAATACGCTTGAATGTTTAATCACTCCACCATCTCACTACCACTCGGCCTGCTCCGCGCTGGGCACTATCTTCTCTTCCGTTCTCTCATCCAGCTCGCCCGGGAGGTAGTCTTTCCAGCTCCGGAACAGGTACCTGGTGAACTTCCTCAGCTGCCGGAACTTGCAGTACGTCGCCCCCTCCGCCGACTGCAGCTGCTGCGTCTGGATGAGGAACCCCTTCTCTTTGAAGGTCTGCTCCAGCTTCTCCCTCTGCAGCGTCTTTCTGGTCTTCCGCTTCCTCTTGTTCGCGTCCTCCTTCAGTACAGTCTGGTCCGGTTTGGGTTCCGGCGGGAACTCGGGCGACTTGTCCTGGTCTCGCTGCAGGAACTCGTACCCCTTATTCCCCTTGGCCCCGGTGCCGCTGTAGTAGGTGAAGTTCCCGCCCGAATCAACGGACAGCATCTTCTTCTCCTGCAGCGAGGGCTTGGAGCCGCCGGTGAACTTGAACTTGCAGATGCTGACCTCCGCGGTGGGCGTGGCGGGGTTGGGCCGCGCCGGCACCGGCGGGATGAATATCGCCGAGCGCTTCCGCTTCGCCGGCGCGGGGGTCGGGTTGGGGGAGGCGCGCTTCTTCGTCAGATCCGGCCTCTCGTCCTGCTTCATCACCTTGGGGTCCAGCAGCTCCGATATCTGCTTGAGGACCAGCTTGCTCCTATTCTCGTCCGGGCTTGCGGTCTCGCCGGGAGGGGTCGTCTCGCCGGCGCGGTGGGCGGCCGCGAGGCGCTGGTAGTACAGCAGCTGCGTCTGCAGTGCCAGGGGGTGCACGTAGACGCCGGCGTGCGGCCAGTACACGTACCCCGGGAGCTCGCCGCCGGGGCTGGGCGGGGCGCGTGCCGGCTCCGACAGCGTCGGCGACGCGGCCCCGGCCCGGCGCGAGAGGTCAGGCGAGCTGTTCGCGGTAGGGACGCTCGTGTTCCGCTGGATCACGGATATTGCGTTGGGCTGCTCGCCCGGCGCCTCCTCGTCCACCTCCGTCTTGACGTCCGCCGACGAGTAGATATTGCCGAACTTCCGCTGGATCTGGAGTTTGAGGTCGCGCAGGTCCCTGATGCACAGGTTGAGGGGCTCGTGGTCGCTGTGTAGTGGGCCGGCGGCGGTGGGCGGCGCGGCCGGCATGGGGCCGTCGGGGCTGCAGAACGTGGGGGGGTCGCTCTCGAGCCGTCGCTTCTCCTGCGACAGCTTCCTCTCGAGGAGGCTCGAGATCAGCCTGTTCTGCAGGTCGGTCTTGGGCGCGAGGGGATTCTTGAAGGCGGGGCCCGAGTCGGGCGTGGGTCTGTCGGGCGGCGGCGGCTGGCCGGGCACCACCGTGCCGTAGTTCTCGTATATCAGGTGGCAGATGTCCGCCTTCTTCGGCTTCCTGCCGCGGCGGGGCTTGGAGTTGTTGAGCGTCATCTCGCCCATGTACGGAAGGTCCTCGTAGGACACCACCTTGCTGGGCGCGATCTGGACCTTCTTCTTTTCCTTCTTGGGGGGCGGCGCCGGCGTCGCACCGTCCGCGCCGGCGAGCCGCTGGGCCCAGATCTTGAAGGTCTCGTTGGTCACGGTCTCCGTCTCTTTCTTCTCCTGCTTCCTGGCGCTGGCCTTCTGCAGGCTCTGCTCATAGTGGTCGAGGTACTCCTGGGGCAGCGCCTGGTGGTGAAACTTGAGCTTCCATCGGTTCTTCTGGCGGCTGCGCGCGACCTTCGCCCGGGGCTCCTCCGAGCTTCGCTCCTTGCTTGACAGCAGCTGCTGCCGAAGTAGCTCCTTGTTCTCAGATCTGGAAGTAAAATAGTATGTTTGTGAGTAAATTAAACTTCTAAAGAAATAGCGACCTACGTTTTTATCAATCGAGGAAATTGTTACCGGATAGCTAAATTCATTCAAAATGGAACACAAACCGAAACGATCAAAGGTTTTCCTTCACCGTCAGTAGTTCGTTCATACAGGAAACTTCAGGAGGAATGTTTTCCTCATTTAAGTAACAGAAACACACGGGGAACATTAATCAAATTTATAGAGACTTTGAAGTATGTTTCGGAATGAAGAGCTTAGAGCCACATCAAAGAGATAGATATGCACGGCCCCGCAGAAACTGTTATGAAATAACACTTGTTTCGAGTTGTAACTTGTAGCAGACTCGAAAATCTGCAGACTTAGCAGTTAGCATCAATGAGTTTCGGTCATACTTCCTTCCTACATTAGGCTAAATAAACTGAAAGATTGACAAAGGAAACCTGTCATTTTTCCTGTCAGTATGTCTACTGTGGTTTACCTGTTGCTGTTGGGTATCTGCGTCGCGGTGGGGGCGGGACAGGCGTCCGCGCACGACACTCTCCGCATCACTTCTGCAACAACAACCAACGGGTTGAGTATATAATAAGTAATGAATACTGTGTACATTAATTAATCGTGACTCATTATTGTACGTAAATAGGTACTGGTTATTACTAAGAGATGGGTAATGTTTTGGAGGAAATATTATGTATTGTTTGATTGATATATATTTTTGAATTTTATCAATGGGCGCTTATATTGAAGTCAACATTTCCCCGTGACGAGTACCTATATAATCTAACATTTTCGATAAGTAAGGCAAGGGCACAAATCATTTTGAAAATGTTTAACACAGTCACAGTATAGCAATATGACATATCTAATATAAAGTACTATTTTATAAGCAACCGCCTGTACAAGGTGCTGAGTTTGTATATTGTATACTATACTTGGATGCTAATAAAGTCTTTGAATCTTTGCTATACTGTGACACAATTTATGCGCTTGCCTTACCAAAGGTATCAGAGAACTTCTATAACATTTTTGGATACATGTTTTTGGATACATCGTCTTGTGGCAGACTTGAAAATTCGAAGTGAAGTCGGTGAAAAGGACAGCAGAAATCGATACAGGGTAGACATACAGCTGCTGCTGCTATTGTGTTTTTTTGAGGAGAACGGATCATACCACTTCGCTAGGTCGAAAGATCATCTTCGGAAGTTCTTGATTACGTCATAACTGTCAAAAATGACGTTTTTGTATGATGGCAACGTTCATTTAAAGCCTTGTCGAGCTGTACGGATATTATGATTGTAGTTAGTTGAAAAAAAAATTTTTTTAGGTAGGCACCTTATAGGTCCGAGCCAGGGTGGGGCAAGCGCCCCAGTTTGCCCCAGTGTGGCTACGCCCATGAATATCTCCTGTGAAAAATGACCATTTGTGTAATGGGCGTGTTCAAATGGTACTTATATTTTACCCCGAGTAAGCAACTGATGTCTTAATTAAATATCTGTCGGTTTTCCTCAAGTTTTTCACGATTTAAAACAAACACCAATTCCGAAAATATTCATGAATATATTACTAAGAATTACTTGTATAATTATTGTCATTGAGAATTACTTGTATAATTATTATTGTGATGTCTACTTTGTACACTTAGGGCTGAGTAATTATTGTAAAGAATTATCGAAATCAGTTTAACCGCTGTCGACATAAATTACGCTAACACACACTTTAACTATTATATTTTTTATTTTATAGAAGTAATAACATAGAATAACATCAGCAATCTATTTTAAATCTTATTTGGTTATAATTTCGCCTACAGACAAACCAACACATGCAATCATGCATTTAATTACAACAATCGACGGCCAAATATGTGGAGCCCTACGGCAGAAACGGGGCAAGGTGAAATATGTTTTACGAGCAATATACTTTGAGCAATGATTGCCGAGGTATTTGGTTATCACACCCACGCGGCGTAGGTATTGTTGAGAATAAACTGCTTTTATGGAGAAAATGACGCAGGCGACAGGCCTGATCGATTGTAGAGTCTGGTATGTAGAGTCACAGAATACATGTAGAGTTGCATGTTTGTACATCGGTACAGAACTAAGGTATTACTGATTATAGAACTAAGGTTGGGTTGCTACATGTCACTTTAAATAACTTGCATTTTTCAACAATAGATTAGAATGAGCAGCCACTAATACTTATAAAGAAATTTTGAAAAGAGCCTAACCAGAGACCCATGTCTGTTTCACCTACGAACGAATTTATTTTTTCTTCTCTTCAGACTGAGACTAGATAGAATTCAAGACAAACAAAAAGAAACAGTCAAACAGACAAAAAAAGCAGAACCTTCAAAATAATATTATGTTTTCGCGAGGACCTTACCTATTTAGCTATAAGATTAGAGTTTTCTAAAATATGTTCTTCATCGGTGTCGCACGTTTATCCTATTTATAAACTATGTTAATTTAGTAATTTTGCGTACGACGTACATGTTTACTCCTGTGATAAGTATGTGATATTACAAATGGTCATAATTTTTCAAGCCCACGCTCTGAGTCAGACACATCACCAATATGGTGGAGATGCCTCGACACTGTTTGTACTGTAAACACTAAACACGGATAATAAATTGTTGGTAACATTACAGTTAAACGTCTATTAAAATATATATCTATTAAAATATACCTACATATTGCTGCCTTTAATTAAGGTATTTTTTTAACGGGCTTAGGCCCACCACACATTCCCACGACTGTATCTCCTGTGTCGCCAGGATCGACAGCGGTATTCAATCACGAAAACCCTTTGATATAATCTCAGGGAGCCCGAGGGACATGCTAAAGCTGTCTTGGGACCCGCATCGAATTTAATCAAAAGAAGATAGGAGGAGTAGGAATATAATTCTATAATTAAGGCAGTCAAGGAATTGTCGATGGTAGTTCTACTTCCCGACGCGACGCTTCGTTACTCAAATGCGGGCCCTACTCTAAATCATTCGTTTCTAATTATTGTTGCTGTTTGAAGCCAATCAACTTATGCTACAATTATTAACTGAACCAGGCTATATGGAATATACATAACAATAACCAAAATTTGATCTGTAGCCAAGAGGTTAAAGGCCTTTTAACATTCTTACAACATAGTCGGCCTAGTCCAAAGGGGTGAATACATCAATACGTCTGGGACTAACGACATGCGGTAGATATTAAATATTAATCATATGGACGAATGAAATTTTACGACCCGATTCGTTTATAATATGTGAAAATGCTGTTAATTTCCCCACACCCTTTATCTAAGATCGAACTTGAGCCCTGTCAAATGCGAATCTTTGATTTTATAGGTACTCGTATTATAACAGTACAGAAATAGAGAAAATTACAATATCTAATTTTACCTACTTCGAAGGCCTATTAAATAGACAGAGTATATAGAGCTATATGAAATTTTGCCCAATTTTCACTCTAGTCTTAGATGTTGCACGCGGCTTGGTGCAATTGCAGTATAAAGTCGGAGAATTGATAACTAAACATAGCCAGCGCTGGCACACATAGATAACGCTGTAGCTCTAACCACAGAAACGTATGTTATGTAAATAGTAGATATAATATTGTAATAATTTGACGTCGGAAAGCCATGCTTCGACACGAATGGGCCGGCTCGACCGGAGAAATACCACGGGCTCACAGAAAACCGGCGTTGTTTTACCGAGTGAGTGAGTTTACCGGAGGTCCAATCCCCTACCATTTTCCCTTCCCTACCCTCCCATATTTCCTTCCCTACCCTCCCCTATTCCCTTCCCTACCCTCCCCTATTACCCTATTCCCTCTTAAAAGGCCGGCAACGCACCTGCAGTTCTTCTGATGCTGCGAGTGTCCATAGGCGTATGGAAGATGCTTTCCATCGTGTGACCCGTTTGCTCGTTTGCCCCCTTTATTTCTTTAAAAAAACGAAGTTAAATACATTTTTTGTTATTACTATTAGCAGCCTTCAATGTCCCACTGCTGGAAATGTTTTTATACCTAAAATATGAGAGTACTTAGGCCACTTTATTTCTGGCGCCCCGTGAGGCCGCCATTTCAAACTGTTTTTTTCCCTCTTTGTATCTGAATTGTTTATTAATGGTTTGAATAAAGAGTTTTTTATTTATTTATTTTTTACGTAATCTGTGGAGGGCCTCTATGGTCGCTGCCGCCCCTAGACCGTGGTCTATAACGGCCTATTTATAAATCCGGGGTTGGTCAGGACTTTGGGAAGCTGTCAAAGACCGACTGGGCACAGTAGTTCGTAGGTCAGGATAGGCAAGATACACATGTCATCATACAAATAAATATAAAATGTTTTATTTCTGTTCAGATGTTTTAACCTACCTGCATTTACTCTTAAATATAATATTACTCTTTAATCTATATTATGATGTTGATGTAAGAATTATTTACAAATGATAAGATGAGGAACTTAATATAGCCAACAAAGCATAAACCAATTGGTAAACGCAATATTCTAATGTTTTTTGCTGTGGGTGTTTAGAAATTAGGTACTATAGCGTAAAAAGTCACAAACATACGTTCGTATTTATGTTTAAGTATTTACAACAATCTTGTGATGCTTTCAGTGACATTTCAGGAGGGAAACCTTGCCCTACAATTCTACATTCAGAATGTCTCTACATATTGTGTGTACAATGTAGCGTCCCATATTTGTTGGCATTTCGTTACGTTATTTTAACACATTGTGTTAGAATCATATCTGTTCAAAATCCATATTAACGGTATTATCTATTTTTACCTAAATACCTAATCTAGTCTAGATGAAATGCAGTGTAATAACATGATAACATGCAGAATCTACAATACTAAAAAATATATTATGTTAATACTTTAGTTTCTGGGTATGTATATGTTCCTTATGTATAGTTCACTGTGCAATAGTAGCAGCGATGAAAGAGCAAAAATTTTTTTGTGATTATAATTATTACATCCATACAAAGATGAGAAAAAGGGTACTCTTTCAGCGCTGCTACTTTCACAGCGAACTCTATATAGGGGAACCATGCACATCCTAAAGTATTATCACTTAGTTTTGTTATACCCTGTAGCTTAGGATACGGCATTATCTAGGTTTACCTAAATAGGTACCTAGCCTAATAACAATAATAATAGCTCCCACACCGGTTTCGGTGACGGTGGCCGATTTCATTGAAACCAGGCCAGCTACGCAGGAGTAATTTTATAGTGCCCAAGTGTGTGCGCAGTACACAAGGGCACTCTCTATTCCTTTACTCTCATAACCCAGTGGGACGGACGACCGACACGACTGGCGAGAGATCAGGCGCAGGACCGACTTTTTACATGCCCATCCGACGCATGGATCATCTTACTTGTCAGACAATCAGGTGATCAGCCTGCATTGTCCTAACCAAACTTGGAAATAACATGTTTCCAACGCGGGAATCGAACCCACGACCTCCGAGTCAAGAGCCGCGCTCTATACCACTAGACCACGGAGGCGGTACCTAGCCTAATGCAGTATGAAAGCATCCAATAGCTCCACCTTGAGTTTTAAGCTATAGTTTTTATCGATACTCGATACCGACTACGTAAATTTTTAGTATGGCAAATTTTACAGCGCCTCTAGCCGTCACTTGCGGAACTAAAATCGCCATACTAAATATTTACGTAGTCGGTATCGAGTATCGATAAATACCATAGCTTTAAACTCATGGTAGAAATACAGAATCTATTTGTCGTAATGTAGGTTTATGTAATATATGGCGTCTTGGCAGTTCACCAGTATTGCTCATATTAGGGGTTTTACACGAGCTTTGGATATTGAAGCCGGCCGAGTTTGTTTCGCCGGAGATTGCCAACTCTGCGTAGGTAGAGTTTCCCGGGTATAGCGGTAGAGTTTCCCATGTATAGCAGATTATCCTGGAACCTAATTCCAGGATAAAGTAAGATGTATAATTTATCGTAGCTCGTAGTAACCTAGTTGGTATAAGGAAAACGAAGCATTTAATTTCACATGATACACGCCTCTATGTAGAGCTTTATAGAATCTAAAATTATTCCGAGAAAGGTTAAATTAAAAAGCTATTGACGATCTAATCATAGGTATAATTTAAGGAAATGTTGACTAATTTCGTAAAAAAACTTTTTTTATTTGGTACCTACATTCAAAACAAGCTGTTATTATTATTTACTTAAATAGAAAAATATAATATTATAGCTGTACTCTTAAAAATAGGTTAGTAAACAAACTGAGTTATTAACTCATAATAGTTTCAGAGGTGCGAAACTCATGCAATTCAATAATACAAATAAAGAAAATATTAATTTTTAGGAACTTAGAAGATACCTATTGTAAGACAACGTAGCCAAAACGCCGCTACAGCCTACAACACACATCACTTGTCAAATGTCAGTCCAATTTGACAGTCGGCATACACCTGACACCTGCCTTATACGGGCAAAGCCGGGTAATGGACAAAGTATACAGTTTCACAAGAAAGTACCGTGACATCTATTAGATTGCTCATAGCGCTAACAATTGCCCAGGTCACCACTGTTTACAGAATACAGTAAAAACACAGCCGTTAATTGAAAATATAAACTGACACACTTTTAGAATATTCGACATCCTTTTTTAAAAGTTTATAACAGTTATTGATGTATGTCCATTGATTAGCCACAAGTCTCACAACTGGATTATCACATGTTAGATCACTCATCACACCGCGACGTAAACAAATTGATAATCACCTCCTTCGGGCAGCATCGGTGCACTACAACACGTCTTCCACGTCTCCCCACGTCTCCCACGGCAAACACGCGACGCGATGCACTTTGCAGACGCGACCGAGCGCCGCTAATCTGCGATCTAAATACAGAATCGTCCAAAACTCGTATTGCTTACGGCCTAAATTTAGGAGGGCGCTGGTTACAGAAATAAATGTGTTTTTAACTCGTTTTTCACACCAGGAATAGGCCGCGAAACCCGAGATTGATGCCGTATTCGGCGGCGGGGCGGCCGCTTTTGGGTATTTAGTTTCAGCTAATTCGGGAGCGCGCGCGCTCGCCATATATGGACGCGCGTTTACATTTCACATGCGCACGCGCAGCGCTTCCCACCGATAAGCGTTATCGTTGTAAATAAAGCGTCCACACTCAGTTATCTCCATTTATTTAACTCTCCAATCACTCTCCCGAAAATTAAGTTGTATAAAAACAGTATTTTAAACGTTTTATCACTTACATCGTTTGGATAAACAGTTTTATTGGATATTTTATGTTGTTCAGTCGATGCGGTATTTATTTGTTGAGCGCAGATGATATTGTAATAATGTTTCACTACGGGAGAGCGGTGGATCGAGGTTATGGCTATTTTTGATTGTCGTATCAGACGTACTATTATAATGAGAATACTTTCGTTTTCACCGACTGCCGAAGAAGGGGGGCTTTGTTTTCGATTTATGATTGATGTGAAGTTTTTAATCTGCGCTACCAAAGGACTCGTTTTAATCGTAATTTTTCAGTAAGGATACACTTAGGATTCCTATTTCATCCACTTGGGAGTCAATTAAATATCTAGTGGATGTTTACAAATTACGTCATGTCAAAACCAAAAATAAGAAAATTATCCATGTTTATATTTAAATACGTTATCTAATTATTTAACTCTACGTACTATACTTTGGTATGTAGAGTAGAAATATTGTTTTGTTATTAATTTAAGAGGTGTGCAATAAAAAATTGGTGTAATCATTATTTAGGTACATCAAACTAATATTTAAAAAGTTTGTAAGCATTTGTCTTTGTTATATTTAATGGAAACACTACTAAAGGCATTTCGATCGGTATGGCAAAGAAGTTTTACACAAATTTTTTTATGACTTTTTTCCTAAAAAAGTACAGCGTTCCCATGGGATCACCTCGACTAGATTGCAAACTAATAAGTAAGGAGAATAGTTTTACCATGTTTGGACAATTACCAATATACAGCTATTGTACCTATAGGCCCACGTTTTGCATGCGCCCGCGTACGGCTGCCCACGCTGCTACCGACAATTATAATTTAATTATTGTTATCTGATTATTATTGCGTAATTGACCGTGGGAGCTAAGAACTGGTGAGCAAGAATATTTGCTTCGGGCCAAGTTTTCTAGAGAGTATCGAAATAGTTTTTAAATAATATGTAGAGAACGAAATTTACTTAGTACGATAGATCACAAGGTCACAGAATATATATTAGCTTGTACTATTCTGTGATATTAGTAGACAAGTTGTCACAACTTTGTTGAACCGAAGTTAATTAATATACCTCGATCGTGGGAATCGCAGACACAATATATTTTAAATTGTTATGCGGCGGATGCCGCTTGGGGATTAAAGGGTTCGTGCGACGTGCTGTTGTGGGGCATCGTTTAGAGGGCCTCATAGCACGTAGTTTTTCCGCAACAAAAACTATCCTATATCCTTTCCCGTCTCTCACAGTATCTCGATACCAAATTTTATCTAAATCGGTGCTGCCGTAGAGCGACCGCAGACTTACAATTTCAAGTTGGCCAACTAAATCGCATAGTAGATATACCAATAGCTATAGCGAATTATGAGAGCACATTGCATCCAACTAAATTGTACAACTAAATAATTGGACACGAATCGTTTAAGAACCGCGATTCCTTTCCGATTACCTACAAATTAAAAAGTTATGCAATTAAATTGTGAAAAAAAATGTTAGTTGTACGATAGTCGGCCAACTTGAAATTGTATATCTGCGGTGACCCCAAAGAGAGACAGACAGGTCCACTCTCCCTTTTATAATATTGGTATGGATTAGTAAGGATAAGAATGAAAAGATTATTAATTATTATTATTTGTATGGACTAGTTTTTATTATTCCTAGGTATGGACGTATACTATTAGGGTGAAGCCAAACGAGAGTTATTTATGAGTTGTGACTTGTGAGTCGCAGAATTTCGGCTGGCAGAAATTCTGCTGCATTAAGTTTCATACAAAAGTCCTGTTTGATTCACACGAGCGTAATTTTGTGAGAAATAATTTACGCGACCGAAATTCTGAGACTCACGACTCAGAAAATTACGCTCGTTTGGCTTCACCCTTAGGTTACTTTATGGCTTATGCGCTTTGCAATTTGCATAAAAGTCTGAAGCCGGGTCGCCCTGTGTACGTCCATACCGGGAGAGCGCGGGGTATTAATATTGGTAGGACATATTTGGTCGCTGCAATGCCTTGCCGAGAGCGCGTGGGACGTTTATACTGTACAAGGTAAGGATTATGATATTTCATATGCCTTTGCTGGTAAAATTTCTATATATCAGTTTAATATTTAAAATTAAAGTAAATTCAGTGAAAAAAAAATGTATAAGTACCATTTTAATCTTTGTAAATTCAATAAAAAAATTTTTTAGCAGTGGCCATTGAGCGAGCTGATAATAATTAATCGGTTGCTGTTAAGTATTTGTGAACTAACCCACAAAAATGTTGAATTTTGAATGCAGTCTTGTTCTAAATCATCTACAGAACAAAACTGCGTTCATTACTCAATGCGTACCTAATTTTTTGTGGGTTGGTACACAAATGCTTAACAACGTCCAATTAAGAATTAAAGCTAAGCACATCGAGAGTGTGCTTTATCATGTCATGTCAGCTTTAAAAAAATGCGAAAATCTTTTTTTGTTAATTAACTTTCTTTATGCTGACAACTTACGACTTCGGGCTTCATTTACTATCTATTTTTATTTTATAGTTTTACGTGAGTCGTGACCGATACAGTTTTTATACTCATTAATATCAACAGCATAATTTGCCCACAATTCTGGGTGCAGTGTCGACAGCACTTGAGTGACAGATGTATGCGCGGGCGCGATGTCCATGTGGGCGACGACGCCTTAGCCCTAGATAGTAAAGGACAAGCATAGTAAGCAACCCTACTGTAAATGTTACACCTAAGTACCTATTCAGAATCCTCAATCCTTCGAGTGCGATCCTTAGTTATGTTTCCCTTCTGTCTATCTAAAATGTAAGTCGAGAAAATCTAAATCCTAGCAAAGCTCTTGTGTGAAAAATGAGTATAAAAACTGTAACTGGAGCAGTTTAACATGTGTACTTGATATTTTTACCCCAATGTCATCTTTAACAGAAGCACTTTCATAATGAAGTTTGAATAAACTTTAAATAAAGGAGATTGTGACTTAATTTATATTGGGACAATTTTTTAAATTAATTAAAGTTAAGTACTTAAGAAATCATTAAACGTCTCTGAGTGCAGCCGTAAGTGATATTATAATATTTCAGCTCTTTCTTTATAGACGAGTCCTTCAACTACAATTCAGTGATTCCCAAAGTGATCCAGGTGGACCCTGAGGGGTCCACACGAGACTAGACTGGGGTTTACGTTGGCCCTGATAAAAAATGTGAGTCCACAATTGTAGGCGGGGGTCCATGTAAATTAATTTGCTTAGCAGTGAAGAACTTTTGTGTATGCTTGATTTATCTTATGAGAAAGCATAGGCCAGCCCTACTACACAAGTGGCAAGCGATTATCGTAAACGTCAACAAAACGTATGCGATTTGACATAAATCACCGCTTCGCTAGCGAATACTAATGTCAAATCCCATACTTTTTTTTGCGTTTACGATAATCGCTTGCCACTTGTCTAGTCCCTACTAGATGGCGAACTCTACCATCCCTGTCCATAAAAGTTTGCCACGAAACAAAGGAGTTTGGGAACCTTTGCTCTACATAATAATAATATCTCCAGTACATCCCACATGCCCCTACCTCTAAATCTCTACATGAGAGATAACCCAGTGTTCGGAACTGGAGCGATGGCGCAAGCGGCCGCACTCTCTGCCTACGTACATTTTCGACGTTTCGTACTAAAGTTTCCTACGTTTAAATAAAAAAAAAAAAAAAATAAAAAAAAAAATAACTTTATTAAACATGTGAAAGGGACAGAACACAGCCAGAGTTAAATAACAATAAAACAAGGAATTCAAGTAAATTGACATGACGCATACAACATTTAACTACCTACTTAAAATTAAACTCGGCTATGGCTGTGCAATGCACACACCGCATGTTTAAAGGGGTAATCCACTCAGGCATCGACCGCGGCAAGCCGTGGCGCCTGATCTTCCGTGGCCCCCTGTCAGTCTGTGATCCCACAAACGGCACTCTCTTATAACTTATAAGTATATCTTGTAAACATAACAACAAACACATGTACATGAAATATAAACACTGGACAAATATTTACAATGGACAGATAAAAGCGGCAATTTTCCCACGGTCTGCAACACGGGCTCGGGAAAGATCGTTTAATGATCCATACTAATATTATAAATGCAAAAGTCTGTCAGTCTGTCTGTCTATTACCTCTTCACGACCAAACCTCTGAACCGATTATGCTGGGTATACTAACTTTGGAGACTTTGAGTCTCGGGAAAAGATTAGGATTTTTATCCCGCAAAAGGTACGGTTCCCGCATTTTCGTGGGAGAGCCATGCTTCGGCACGAATGGGCCGGCTCGACCGGAGAAATACCACGTTCTCACAGAAAACCCGCGTGAAACAGCGCTTGCGCTGTGTTTCGCCGAGTGAGTGAGTTTACCGGAGGCTCAATTCCCTACCCTTTTCCCTTCCCTACCCTCCCCTGTTTCCTTCCCTACCTTCCCCTATTCCCTTCCCTACCCACCCCTACCCTATGCCTCTTAAAAGGCCGGCAACGCTCCTGGAGCTTGATGCTACAAATGTCCATGGGCGACGGAAGTTGCATTCCATCAGGTGACCCGTTTGCTTATTTGCCCCTTATTTCATTAAAAAAAACGATAACCGAATTTTGGCACAACGGAGTACCTACTCGTAGACATCATTATGCATTTTCTCTCTAAGCACACTGAATAGGTAGTTCTTTAAAGAGATGAGAGATCTCATATAGGTTTCCACGCACTCTACATTTTACGTATTGGAGATAATTAAAAAACAAACATATTTTATACGCTTCACATGTTTCTTTGTTCTCTATTCCTCACTATCTTAATTTTAACGATTGACTACCGTTACAAGGACTAGGGTTATCAACAACGCGGTCTCGTTTAGTTATCTTAATTTGAGTTGATCTTAACCTCCTCTAGAACTTGTATAATAACTATTATAGCTAAGGGGCTTCCATAAGATACGTAAGGCATTAAAGATACCCCTCCCCTCTTAATATTTCCAGATGAATGTCATCGGATCTAACTCGTGGAACGGAATCTCAAGAAAATATCATGGTTTTTTTTAAGTAAAATATTGCCTAAAATATGAGAAAATTCGGTAGTAATTTTAATAACTCTAGAAATATATAAATAAGGTATTCACTCCTTAGTCCTAACATGTTAAGGAAATCTTTAATATAATAATATTAATGAAGGAATTACAAGTCGATCTTATTTTAATTATCACTTTGAAAAACCACATTGTGACGTTATATATGGGGGAAGGTCCGGTTAGAGGCAAAATCTCACCAAGTAGTGGGGGGAGAATCTCCAAAAGCGCCTCGCGTAATTAATGGTAGCCCCCAGCCCGCTATGGAGGTATGTATCATATGATACATGAACTCCAAAACACGGTCCCACGCGGGCATACGTGTCGTCATAACAAATATAATGTACACCATCTCCCATACAAGGACTATCCCTAGATGGGTTTAAATAAATCAAATGCTCTTAATATTGACTTGAGCAACCATTATGCCAACCGCGGCAATCGCTTCTACATGGATTTGACGTATTTTGACCGGATTAGGTGATATTTCCGTGGTATATAGATACAGTTTTCTATGCTAACGATTACATAGAAGACTATAGATAAGTGAATAGATAAAATATTGTAAGTAGTAGCAACTTACGATAATAACTAGTTTGGCTTGTAACGTTCCCGTCACCTACAGCTTACTCTGAGCTGGCTCTTTACAGGTAGGTACACTGCTCTAACTACAGGGTGCAGTAAGAACAACGTACCCAAATTATAATACCTGTCCATTCAATAAGTCTCATCTTGAAATCAAGACTCGAGTCTTAATTTTTGCATGCTTCAAAAGCAGAGTGTTTGATACTGTATATAACTATAAGATCTTTGTAAACAACATTCTTTGCAAATAAATGATGATTATGATTATGAAAAAAAAAATTGAAAGTGGGTGGTAAACTGGTAATGGTATGTTGTAAGGGTGATCCTCTACCCCAGGGGTCACCAAATGGCGGACCGCAGTCCGCATCCGGACCGCCGACCCATTGTGTGCGGACCGAGCATGTTCAGACTTCAGAGATGATCTTCGTTCATCTTAGGACTTCAACATCTCTAGGATTTAATGTCAATATCTATAGCTTGCAGTTTGCACCAATATTTCACGCCAAACTTCAGAGAGATAATTAGCATGGTTACTTTTCTCATTGATATCTAAATAAGGGTTCCGTTTTTTGCCATTTGGCTACGGAACCCTCAAAATACCTTTGTAATTTTCGTAATTACCTTCGTTTAATAATTTTTTTTATATAAAATGTGTGGACCGCGAATGTTATGTCATGTCTTAAAACGGACCCCGAGCGAAACCAATTGGTGACCCCTGCTCTAGCCTTTGTAACCTAAATCCTATTATATTTGGTGCCCTCTATCTGTCCCTTACTTACTTTGTAGGTTCGGTCACTTTTTATCCTCATTTGAATGGGTGTTATAAGTTACGTATGGGTGTTAAGAATTAAGTTATCAAAATATAAGCATAATTCATATTATTTTTTTTGGTATCTTACGAGCTTTCTGAAAATGTTCTTTATAACAAAAGGATATCTGCCATTTCCAGAGAACATTTTTATGATGGTTATGTCGAAAGCGGCATGCTTTATGTTATTACGACCGAATTCGGAAAAGCTCCTCAGTTTTGTCCAAATATATCGACAGTATATTTTCTTGTAGGCTTGAATTATCGACTGTGGCGTTGACATAACATCACGGAGAAGTCGCATTCATATTATTAAAAAAATATTATATTTCATTTCTAAACAATCAAGGATATTAATAGAATGATTCTAATTCGTGTTTTTTTACAAATGGAAATGCTTTTGGCTGGCGTATGTAGCACTCCAAAGGCGGTATGTAGCGCCTACAGAGTTTACCTACTACAATCCCATGGTGCTCCATACCCATAATGCAAAGATGCGGGAACGATAAACCCCATCGCAACATCCTACTTAGAGGCTACCACAACTAGATTTCTAAATAGTTATTACTTATTACGTAACTACCACCGCGGCCACGATTTGGGACAAGCCCGGCGAGAAGGAAGCTGGAGACCAAGTATGCACGCTTTCTCAAAAATTTTTTGATAGCAGTTTATATATTTACTAAGATTTAGAACTAAATATATATATATTTATAAATATATAAACTTTTAGAACTAAAAGTTTATATATTTATACGTGGGAGAGCCATGCTTCGGCACGAATGGGCCGGCTCGACCGGATAAATACCACGTTCTCACAGAAAACCGGCGTGAAACAGCGCTTGCGCTGTGTTTCGCCGAGTGAGTGAGTTTACCGGAGGCCCAATCCCCTAACCCCTACCCTATTCCCTTCCCTACCCTCAACTATTCCCTTCCCTTCCCTACCCTCCCCTATTACCCTATTCCCTCTTAAAAGGCCGGCAACGCACTTGCAGCTCTTCTGATGCTGCGAGTGTCCATGTGCGACGGAAGTTGCTTTCCATCATGTGACCCGTTTGCTCGTTTGCACCCTTATTTCATAAAAAAAAAAAAAAAACTTTTATTGACTACCACGGTAGTCATCATGTCAAAAAAACCTTCAGAAATTACTGCATCCACTAAGATGCAGTTCCTGAACCCAGAGTTTTTATTTAGGCCACAGCATATTTCATAACACAGATTTATTATAATACAAAATTTCCTTCCTCTCCGTCCATTGTAAAGTCTGCATGATATCAGTTTCCTGTGCGATGTTCACATTCATCTTAATTTTAACAAGGAAATTCTCGAATGCTCCGAACTTTTAAACTTGGTCAATGACAAATGAATTTTTGCTAACTTCTCTTCATTAATATCCATACTAGTATTATAATTATACGAAAGTCTGTCTGTTTGTTTGTTATTTTTTCACGCCCAAAACGGTGAACCGATTTTTTTGAAATTTGGTATGGAAATACTTTGAGTCCCGGAAAAGGACAATGGATACTTTTCATCCCGGAATAATGTACTGTTCCAGCGCGATAAACAAATTTTGGCGCTACGGAGTTACGTTGTTAGTGTTTTATAGTTTTTAATATTTCTTTATTAACAAGGTGTCAAGTGTGGTAAGAATTTGAAAAGATTGTAGTTTAAACTGTCCTAACACTTAAATTTTTAGTTTGAGACGTTCAGATCAAGTTTAAATAATCAAATTATATCATTATAAGTGAATAATGTTATAATTATTCACTTATAATGTTATAATTTAATGCGTGGGAGAGCCATGCTTCGGCACGAATGGGCCGGCTCGCCGGAGAAATACCACGTTCTCACAGAAAACCGGCGTGAAACAGCGCTTGCGCTTTGTTTCGCCGAGTGAGTGAGTTTACCGGAGGCCCAATCCCCTACCCCATTCCTTTCCCTGTTACCCTATTCCCTCTTAAAAGGCCAGCAACGCACTTGCTCTTCTGATGCTGCGAGTGTCCATGGGCGACGGAAGTTGCTTTCCATCAGGTGACGCGTTTGCTCGTTTGCCCGATTATTTCATTAAAAAAAAGAATATATACGTAAGTGATGCGACATCCGTGATTATAGCACATCGCTGAAAATAAATATTCGAGGATCCTCACATTTGGTCACTTAACTATTTTTAGTGTTGATTTTATGAACTCTACCGCATGACACATTTGTTGGTGAGGAATGAGTGCATGTCGAGAAAACAATACTCATTGGAATTGATACAAACACTAGATTAACTTAATCACGTCATTCAACTACAAAAATAAGAGGAAAATAATAAATATTATAGTAGTAAACCAGAGCCTATTGTTGTTGTGCCACAACAACGCGTTTTAGGTATAAAAATAGATATTACCTGAGGCCAAAAAAAAATCAAGGCCTTTGATTTTTTTTTGGCCTCAAAAAAAAACATTGTGCATGATTTATACAGTATTTTCAGAGCGAAGTAACCACTCTTCAAATACTGTAGTGTCTGGGACAAGATTTTAAATGTCCGTATGGTTGCCCAAGCGCATACGGCATTCTCGCAACATAGTCGGCCTAGTCCAGAGAAATGAGTCATCAGTCAATACGTCTGAGAGTTCTGGGACCAACTATATGCGGGTTTCCTCACGATGTTCTCCTTCACCGTACGAGCGTCCGTATAATGTACTTGAGATCTGAATATATTATGTCTCATTGATACACGCCTCCACCCGGGATCAAACCGGCACCCTCTCTATCAACGGTCTTCCCACTAGGCCACTAGGCCACGGACGCTCATCTGATTCTCAAAGCTACCGTGCTCAATAATCACACAAAATCTATAAAAATTGGTTTAACCCACAGATTTTAGAAGTTATTCTGAGGTCATGGGCGTACCCAGGTAGGGGCAGAGAGCTGCCCCCCCCCCCCCCCCCCACGCCCATGTCTGAGGTCTAACCATTACCGATATCACAAGACGGTAGCCAAACGAGCGTAATTTTGTGAGTCGCAGAATTTCTGCCGCGTAAATATCTTTTCAATGTTCATACAAATCATGACTCACAATATTACGCTCGTGTGAATAAAACAGGACTTTTGTATGAAACTGAATGCAGCAAAATTTCTGCCAGCCGAAATTCTGCGACCCCAACTCACAAATCACGCTTGTTTGGCTTCACCTTAGTAACAAGCACCACTCATTGACGATAGTAGCATCCGCCAAGGATAGGGTATAAACCTAATACCTGACTAGATGACAACTGGTTACCACCGGAAACCGTAAAATTTTCATCAACAAAAATTATCCCATTCCCGTCCTTTTTTATCATATCTTAGTACCTTTAGTAGAGTATATCTATACCAAGTATCAACTAAATCGGTTCAGTCGTTTCAGTGCGAAGAGGTTACAGAGATACAGACAGACACACTTTCACATTTATAATACATATTTAGGGAATTAGTAAGGATAAATTAATTATACGTAGAGTCTCTAAGCACGTAGGTAGATTCTAGCTACAAATTGATAATCCTAAACACTTAAAGTGCTAACACTGTATTTACTATCAATTTTGGAGCAGTATAAATCAATCATATTATTATGTGTGTATGTGGGTGGCGTGAATCATAAACCTTCTTAGAACTTAACTGCCATATCGGTAAATACTTATATGACTATGGTTTTTAACATAACAATGTCATGAGGAAGTGAGCTTTTGAGAAGTAGAATATTATGGTTATTTGGATAAGTAAAATGCATTCTAAGATCGTAGGTTTGAATCCCAAACTTAAAACAACGACGCCGATAGATAATTCTGGTACTTAAATAAAATCAATTATGTAGAGCAAACTGATATGTTCAAATGTACATACAGTAATTTAGTATCTTTATATTTCTTTACATAATGTTAATTTTATTTCTTTACATAATGTTAAAATTTCAACGTAGAATTAAGGTTACTAGCGTAGTTACCTAGCAAATAGAGACGAGACTTATTTATTTCTGTCTGTTTGTGTGTCTGTCTATTACATCTTCACGCTTAAAACATTTTTTGGTATAGGGATACTTTAAGTTTTGGAAAATAGGTTAGTGTGTAAAAATGTTCGACTCCCGCGCTATCATACCCTCTATAGTGGCTGCTGGCTAGATCTACTTTACTTGGGGAGGGAAATTGGATATCTCCTACTCTCCCTACCTTTCTTCTGATTAATTTCATTGCAGATCCCAAGACAGATTTAGCTTGTCCCTTGGCATCCCTGAGATCACATCAAAGGGTTTTCGTGGTTGGTTACCACTGTTAATCCTGGCGAGTGGCGACACTGGAGTTGCAGTGGTGGGAATGTGTGGTGGGCCTTTTGCCCGTTAAAAAAAGATCTACTTTGAAATAAAAGGCGTAACAAAATAATTAAGTGTGTGTATTATTCACTGTTACCGTGAAAATAGCAGCGCTCAACGAGTAAAGAATATTTTGTGATTTGTACTGGCAAGCGCCCTCGTGTCATGAATTTTTCCATACAAAGGTGAAAAAAAAGTTACACTTTCAGGCCCGCTACTTTAACAGCAAAGTCTGTAAAGTAAAGTAAAGGAGGACCAATACACACCCTAAAGGTACAAGTTGGAAGCCGGCTACATGAAGCGGCAGCAGACGTCGTCGCGGCACTATACTGTAGGCCTACTACGAAACTGTTTTGAGACTCAAACAATCGGACGAGAATGTCGCGTCCTGCTCTAGCAACGTCATTTCACTTTTGTCGCAACATTCTCGTACGATTGTTTGAGTCTCAAAACCGTTTCGTGGTACGGGCCCTGGTTTCTATACATTTCTATGAATACGTTTCGCGAGTTTCGTGTCGCTAGTTGCGAGGGTATTTCCTATGGGCTATGGTAATTCATACAAATACATACAACCAGTAGTGTCGCTGCGACACGTCGTCTGCGGTTGCTTCATGTCGCCCGCTGCCAACCGGCACCTTAAGGTGACGCCGTGAATCGCTTCGGATATGTTTTAGATCGCTTAAGAAATGGAACATTAAGAAATGGAAAGGGCGTAAGCGACAAAATGGTTTTTGTCGCGTAATTTAAAAACCATAAATATATTTCATAATATAAGCTATGGGCAAATTATAGTGTAGGTATGCCTGAAGTAATCTACGTACAAAGTTTGTAAGCCTTAATCATTCTCCTCTGTTGTCAAAATTAGAATCCCTGTTTTTATAGAGGTCTTGCTGATTAATTATTCTGTGTTATAAAAGTTGACCAATCGTGACATGCTATGGGTAATTCAAAGACAAAGATATGATGAATACTGACAATGAACTTTAATTTCTTATCACTCATTGTTGAGAGAAATCGATATCGCTGCAGCCAAATTATCAAGGCGTCACCTTAAAGTATTATCACTTAGTTTAGTTACACCCTGTATGTATATATAAGTACCCATATAGTTTATGGTGAAGTGTGGACGTGTTCTAATTGCGTGCAAATGGTGGTGTCAACAAACTGACTACTGAGTGATGAGGGCCAAATCCCGAGCCTACAGCTCCGCCCACTGCCGCCCGGGCAATGTAACTTAGTTACATCATAATAATATTATTATTATACTTAATGTAAACTCATACAATAATAATTACTACATAATATATTTCTACTGGATATATCAATTTTACTGTTAACGCATATGCTGCATTCTCTTTTAAAGCAAAATTGTCCTGTTTTTTTGGAACGAAGTTCCTTAACGCGCGTTGCGAAAGGGGGCTATACGGAAAAGTTGTAACGACATGACACAAAAGTATCGGTATATTACAACTAGAGCAAAAATGCTATAGTTATAAGTCGTGCGGTGGCGCGTTCTCTCTATGTCTCTATCTCTCTCCCTTTTTTTGTTTTTTTTTATAACTTCGTTCCATCCGGGTGTCCCTTGACACTTATCAAGTTTTTTTACATATTTGGGAAAATGCTATGCAGCATGCGCATCCCCTGCGGATTTTACATCCCCTTTGGGTTTGGGTTTACCCACAAAAACCCCACGCCTTGCACGCACTGCTTCACGCCGAAGTTCCGGTCACGATCAACCAGCCGCAACTCTACCAGAAGCGAAATTGTCCTACTTTTTTCCAACTAAAAGGCCTGATTTTCAAGGAGAGCCAAGCGAGCCCTAGAGTATATCTCACAACCTGTACATTTTGTGGTACACTTTATTACATTTTGTGATACACTTTATAACTATCACGTCTTTTGTGCTCTAGCATAGTAATTTTTAGGTATTATATTTAGTAATTTTTAGTATTGATTTGTGCTCTAGCATAGTAGTTTTTAGGGCTGCGTACCCAAAGGCAAAAACGGAACCCTATTACTAAGACTTCGTTGTCTGTCCGTCAGACAGACGGACTGACGCGTCAGTCCGTCTGTCTGTATGTCTAACATCAGGCTGTATCTCAAGAACCGTTACAGCTAGACTTCTGAAATTTTCACAAATTGTGTATATCTGTTGCCGCTATAACAACAAATACTAAAAACAAAATAATATTAATATTTGAGGGGGGCTACCCACTGACATAGTATGTACTACGTACTACTTACTACCTCAGTGGGGGCTACCATACAGCAAACGTGACTTTTTGGCCTTTTTTGCTCAAAGTCAATAATGGCAACAGGTCGGCACTTATAATTTTCACAGCGACCTTAAATACATGTGTACTTCAACAGTTATAATATTAATATTTAAATAAAATAAAAATTTAGTTTTTAAACTGATTAGATTCGCAACCCTGTGGTAATAAGAAGTGCAATGTATTGGTAATATTTAGTCGAGGCGGTATACCCCCGTCCCCCGCCCACACTGCAACATTAACATAGCTATGTAAATACACAGCAAGGACTAGCGAAAGTGCGCTGTGCTCAACACTCAATACTCCATACTAATATTATTCTAAGTCTGTCCTCCTAATCGATTTTGGTTTGGTGAGATATTTGGGTCCCGAAAAAGCACATGAGCGAACTTATATCATGGAAAATTGTGCTTTAGCATAAATAAGAGAAGTTGCGGCTGATAGTAATCTTATTAATGCGAAATAGTGTCTTTTTTATAAAAATAAGGGGGCAAACGAGCAAACGGGTCACCTGATGGAAACTAGTTGCTTTCCATCAGGTGACCCGTCGCCCATGGACACTCGCAAAAGAAGATCTGCGGGTGCGTTGCCAGCCTTTGTTTTGTACCACTGTCTAGGTGTGTCTGTTACCTACCTATCCACGTTCTAACCGCTAAACCGATTTTTATGATTATTGATTTGTTACTGCGATACTTTGAGTCCCGAGAAAATTAATATTAGAAAGAAAGATCATCATAAGTGGGAGAGCCATGCTTCGGCACAAATGGGCCGGCTCGACCGGAGAAATACCACGTTCTCATAGAAAACCGGCGTGAAACAGCGCTTGCGCTGTGTTTCGCCGAGTGAGTGAGTTTACCGGGGGCCCAATCCCCTACCCCATTCCCTTCCCTACCCTCCCCTACCCTATTCGCTCTTAAAAGGCCGGCAACGCACTTGCAACTCTTCTGATGCTGCGAGTGTCCATGGGCGAAGGAAGTTGCTTTCTATCAGGTGACCCGTTTGCTCGTTTGCCCCCTTATTTCATAAAAAAAAAGTTCATATTTTATCGAGAATGAAAGAAAAAGAGAGTAGATAATGGTCGGACGAAGTTACGGGGAACAGCTAGTAAGTACATAGGTAATTTATAGAAGTGATAATAGCGGACTATAAAACCGAGCAACTTAATCGTTTATCAGTACTTAATTAATTAGTAACATAAGCTGTGGATAATATTTAATTGTTATGCACAATATGATTCACACCATATCAGTGCATGGCCCACTGATCAAGGTGAGAGATATGTTGCAGCCATCTAGTTGAATTAGCCAGCCTATTAGACGCCTATAGCCTAATTGTGCCGTTATTAGTAACTATATGTTGCCCGCAAATTTGTTGGTTTATCGCGCAGAAAGCGTAGATTCAAGTCATTAAGCCAAGTATTTTTATGTCATTTAATGTGCCTAAACTACAGAACCGATTTCTTATCTTACCGATTTTAGTATGGAAAATAGCGGTAGTTATCAGCTGACTGAGTAGACTTTAGCGGGTAGGAGAATTTGCTACGTTATTTAGCAAATTCCTATTTCTGTTTTAAAATAAAAGTTTAAGTTTTATTTACTTACGGATGACAAAAATCTTCTTGAACTTCGCTCGAAATCCAAACATTAGGCACTGTAGTCCATTTTCACATAAGCACGACAAACACAAATAGCTGTAATAATATCTTAAAACAAAAAACAAAAAAAAATCTTGAACTTAAATATTTTTCTAATTTGTTCATGAAAAACTTTTCGCGCGCTCGAAAATTAAACGGACATGGCGGGTGTTTTTATTTTTTTTATTCCGTGGTACGCGACGGCAAAGGTCTACGGACATACTGCTAAGTGCTCGGCGCGGGTCCACACTGCTCGCCCACAGCCTGTGATCTCAGCTATCGTGCAATTCACACAATGCAGGTTCGCGCATAGTATGCGGGACCGCAGCGCAGCGCAGTCATAGTAAAATGTGCTAACCTAGCATATTGGTGATGGGCCGATTATACATAGACCACAATAATGCAATCAGCTGCAGCCTGCAGCCCGAGACAATGTACGATACCTAAATTAAAACAAAAACATAAACGCAAATTGTATACGAGCGATTTTTGCGCTCCGTTCCGTTGCGGCTCGGCAAAATGTGCTTTACTTAAGTTTGCAATGGAAAATTGGATGCTAATTGCAACACTATCAATGTTCGATTCATAACAGTAATATCATGATATTTATCCTGTTCCAATAAGACCTTCATAATTTATCCTTATAAAATGTAAATTGAACGAAAACTTCTTCGTCTAGACTCTAAATTCATTCCTGTTTATCCTGTCTCAGTATGTAATATAATATTATCAGGATTCTTGTCTCCTGTACCCAATAATATACCTATCATAGCTTGTTTTTGATCCTGACTTAATAAGTGTCCCATGGGCGTACACAGGATTTTAGCTAGGGTTAACTTTAAAAGCTTTTGTAGAGAAACTAATAATTAAAAATATGCTACAAAGTCAAATGACAAACGTGAATAATTTATTGTTTATTAATTTAAATACAAAGTTAGTCGTCACAGTTTATACAATATTAATAATAATGATCATCAAGTAGAAATTTTAAAAAGCAATAGCTCTCAGCGCCATCTGTGTAATGTTATAAACAACCACAAACAGACTGTATTCAGGGGCCGTACCACGAAACCATAATAAAAGGAGGGGAAGTAAGTTATCTTCATACAAAGGTACCGCGCGCGGCTTGTATGTGTGCGCCATAGTATCAATGCGTCCCCATGTACGGCACACAACAAAATCTCGGCGGTACCAGCCCCTAAAACTGGCCGCACTGGCTATGGCGCACACATACAAGCCGCGCGCGGTGTCTTTGTATGAAGATAACTTACTTCCCCTCCTTTTACTATGACAAAACCGTTTTGAGACTTAAACAATCGTACAAGAATGCCGCGTCCCATAACTCTAACAAACGTGAAATGGCGTTGTTAGAGCAGGACGCGGCATTCTCATTCGATTGTTTGAGTCTCAAAACGGTTTCGTAGTAGGCAATAAATTATAATAATATTATTATGTGGCTTACAGACATGTGGTATATTATGTTTACAGACATATTTTTTATCAGTCTTTATAAATCCCGGTTGACCACGACTCTGGCCTTGTTTTCCCCGCAACTACTAAAAACAAAACGTCATAATCCATTACAAAAAGAACTATTTTTTATAAAGCCATCAGTGAAATGTCTAAATTGACCAATATACGCCATTGATGAGTCATCGCCAGTAGCCGCCCTAGGGGGTGGCGAACAGCCTCACAACTCGCGCTTGCAGGGGCCTCGCAAGGTGTTTTCTTGGAAGACAAAAGGCCTCGCAAAGACCTGCCGCCCAGACCCTCGCAATGGGAAAACCAGCACACTGGTCAGTGCTAACTTAACGCGAAAGGAGAATGCCCAAAAAAAGTGGTGCTAAAAAGTGTCAATTATTTTTATTTGCCTCATGAATATTTTAAATAGCAATTACATATATTGTCGGTTTCATTTTGTTAAATATTATACCGGTTTATAAGGATTTTTGTAAAAAGTATTATAACCCAGAACCCTTTTCTGTCAAAAATCCTTATAATTATGGTTTGTATTGTTAGGGAATATAGGGTTACAAGTCCTCTAGCTTCTTCAACACCTCTTGTTGAGGACATCAACAGCTACTGTTGGTGTACCGGCTTGCGATGTTGTCCGCAGCGGAAGACGCCCCACGCTATGTCTTCAGGACGCTCACCCGCATCCACGCAGTTCTCCTGTTGATAGAATTAATATAATTTAACATTTGTTGTACAATTAAAATGGTTGAATTTTTATTTGCAGTGTAGTTAATTAATCGTCAATGTAATTCCACCTCATTATTATAACGTCCATAAAGTATACATAGCTATAGGTCTACCAGAATCTGATAAAGTGCGAAAATAAATTGACTCTAACAATACCAGGGTAATTGGAATAAAGCTACGTACGTACGTAGCTGCCCCCCCTCGGTACGCCCATGCCCCTAGGCCCTAGGCCGCGACCTATACGGCATTTTTATAAATCGAGGACTGACTAGAAACCAATGAAATAATATGTCTAAAACAATCTTACATTCTCATTCCTTCGCCCCATCTTGCTGCCGACTGCTGTCTTCAGCATTTTCCCGTCCTTCCCAATCATCTTGCAGCGCAGCAGCACGCAGTAGACATGTGTTCTCAACTGGGGACTGTCCACGTCCTCACCCCGCAGGAGACGGTCTACCGTCTGCTGGTCTACCCCAGACTGGGGGAGGCAGGCGTCGGAGTGTGCTAGGAACATTGTTCGCTGCGACTTGCTCATCTGGAGGGAACAGTAGCGGCGTTAGGGGGGGCGGTGCTGGGCGACCGCCCAGGGCGCCTGATAAAAAGGGGCGCCAAATTTTTTCAGCACTATCAGCTCCCTGGGCGCCGAAGACATCTCGCCCAGGGCGCTGGTAGTACTAAAACCGGCCCTGGGAGGGAAAATGTGTAAATAGAACAAACCAATAGGCTACGAATAATAAAAACTAAGGAAAAGTAACTCCGTCAAAAAACATGCTCCACAATACTTGTTAAAAAAGTGTACCTTAGGTACACATTTCAATACATTTGCAATATTTAGGTGACCTTGAGCGGTACTAGGCTGACGTTACATGACAGATCAAAAGGAACCAAATTTAAAACGGTAATAGTATGGGAGTTACGATTCCTTAGTTTTTATTATTCGTAGCCAATAGGTGATCTTTTTGGTTACGGGATAAGGGACATTCCATAAAGTATGTCACCCTTAAAAGGGGGTAGGGGTTCATACTAGGCGTGATTTTGTGACGTCACACTAGGGAGGGGGGTAGGTCTCACCCACGGAGCTGATACCACAATGTGGCCATATGTGACAAGGGGGAGAGGGGAAATCGTGTGACGTGGCCGGATGCGGCCGCTTAGGGCTTCATGAATTAATATATTTATAGCTAGACATATTTTCTATACTAAATCCACATGCCACAGAAATATATATTATAGCTGAGTGTGTGGTCACGCGAAATTAGTATAGAAAATATATATTAATATGCCGAGCTATAAATATATTAATATATATTATAGCTAAATCTGTGACGGGCTTAATTGGGTGGTATCAATGACTTACCCCTTATGGATTATGTTATAGAAAGAAAATGATCCACGATCAGACATTGTTTTCTAGATACCTAAGTAGGTATTTACTATGCAAATCTTTTCGTAGTTTTTTCTGTCGAGTAGTGTTTATATGTATAAGTATAGTGTATACTTTGAATGAAATAGTATTTTTAAATAAGTTTATAAATTTTAGTTAAAACACTCACAAAGCAGTTCTTGCAATCAGCCGCCACCTAAAAACAAAGTACGTTTGTGAGTACAAAGCACAAAGTCTTTCTTCATTCAGAACTTTTAGGCATATGATTTTTAATTTTACCTGGTACGTGGCTACAGCTAGCAGCAGGGACAAAACACGCTTCATTTTTTCACAGGGCAGCACTTGCGTCACGTCTCCGCAGCGGTCGCGTCACTTCTCTGCAGCGGTCACTTCTTCGCAGCGGTCGCGTCACTTCTCCGCAGTGTTAGCAGCAGTCAGTTGTCGTTGGTGCAGGTGCAGCGGCAAGTGACGCAGCACAGCAGCCAGGCGCACCCCAGACAACGCTTGCAATGACACTCGCGCGCGCTGCCTCGATTGTAGTGTCTTATACGCGTTACTCGCATCGCCCGTACTAAGGTGTTAAACATAGGTAGATACCAATAAAATATTATATTTATTTATTAATATTATAAATGCGAAAGTGTGTCGGTCTATATGTCTGTTACCATATTATCATGACGCTTAACTACTTAAACAATTCTGATGAAATTTGATTTCGACTTTCGAGTCGACTAGGGTTCCGCTTAAGAAAATAAGATCTGTGTTAATGCGGAAACAATGCATTTTCATTTTTTCTCAATGTTTCCTCACGATAAATACCTATGTATTTATCGCGGCGGCCGAAAAGCAAGATCTTCCGACCGAGCGAGATAGCATGCTCGGTCAGGCCGAAGCCCACTGACATCATCTCAGACGTTGTATATATCTTGCCGTTCTCCGAAACTTCGATAGCGCGATGCAGGATTGTTAGGCGAATTGTGGGTACCGTCACAGTACTTTAATTCAATAAATAAAATCTTTCAAAAATACATTGGACGTTCCACCCAACAGATGGCGCTAAACGCCAACTTTATTTTCATCTTTCAACTTTCATGTAAATATAAATAGTAAAAAAATATAATTTTGTTCAATGGTAGAGGTAAAGGCAGTGATGGACAATATAGTGTTGATATAACTAGCGGATGATTAAGAACAACATTCAATACACGAAGCCATTGTGTATGTGAGGTCTACCAAAATATAAACTTATAATATTATAGGCATGGACTCGTAGTAGATACATATCTAAGATAAACATACCTTTTAAATAAATCAGCCTATATTACATACACCTTTTTCCTTCTTTCCCTAAATAGCTCAAGCATAGGTTCAGCTGAATTTTCAAGTGGGGTTATTTTGTAGACTTTAGACACTTCAGTTCCGTTTGCATTTATTTAAATTTCTGTAACAAAATAATATATTATTGTATTAAGTAATGTGCTTAAAATATGCCCTACTATTTTCCAAATTATCTGTTTTGCTGCAGATCTTAGTAATTAATTTTAAATCTGCCAGTATTGCCGTATTTAATTCGCTAATATTTACTTTTTACGTTAAATCGAATCCATCAATTTATCTTGAACTCCTTTGTATTAAACATATTTTTTATATGACCAGCGGATCTTGTATTTGTGAGGTAGACAAATATTTTAATTAGGTAGTAAGTAAGGTTTACAACTAATAGTACAATGACGTCATACGGGTCGGGTATACGGTGCATGCAGACGGAGGAGGGGGGCGGTCTCGCGGGGGGAGGAGCGGGGCGCGGAGCGGGGCAGGCGCGCTGCACCACACACGGCAGTAGCGCCACGCCCGCTAACACGTAAAGCCACAACATTACACCTGAAAATAGAATATAAGAAGCTCTGAATTCATGTATAGGCAGTATAGGCCATGGCCTATGGGTGGCAGCGTCTTAGGATGGCGGCACAGTTAGTACAAAGGGCGGCAAAATTAAAGTATACCATATACCATATATCATAGACTAAGGAAATGTATGTCTACTGTCTAGTCTCTGCCTATACTCATTAAAAATACAAATCCGGCCCTTAAATATAGCCTTATATTATATTTTCTTATTCCCAGGACAGGAAATAAAAAAACATAATATACTTAAATGATATACATTGAAACAAAGATGATGATATTTGATAAGGAGCATGATGCTTGCTGAGAAATGAGAGCTAAGTCTATTTTTAACGGGATTTGGCCCACCACTGTATCTTCTGTGTCGCCAGGATCGACCTTTCATAATTATGATTTCAGGCAGTCCGAGAGACAAGGATACTAATCAGAAGACAAGAGGAGTAGGAAGTTTCCAATTTTTTCCTCCCCATAAAAAGCGGGAGACAGCACAAAGTCGCAATGACCGATAGTCAAAGAACTAAAGGGAAAACACCACGGGAATAAATGGTTATTATTGTGAGTAGTTTTTAGGGTTCCGTACCCAAAGGGTAAAAACGGGACTATTAATAAGACTTCGATGTCTGCCCGTCTGTCTGTCTGTCTGTTGCCGCTATAACAACTAATACTAAAAACATAATAAATTAAATATCTAAGCGGGGCTCCAATACAACAAGCGAGATTTTTTTGCTTTTTTCGCTCGATCTCAATAATGGCAACAGATTGCCATTGCCTGAGGCACTTGAAATGTTCACAAAATACTCAGTTGTATTTATAATAATTTAATAATTAACAATAAAATAAAATAAGCTAAATTATAAATAAGGGGGGCTTCCATACAAAAAAAAACCTTTTGTCTATTTTTGCTCTATTATGGTACGGAACCCTTCGTGCGCGAGTCTAACTCGCACTTGGCCGATTATTTTTACTAAAAACAGAAAGAGATTTACTTACTAGAACAGAAGTTATGTATTATTCGGATTTCGTTTTCTTGTTATACACCATATTTTGATACTCGACGAATTCGAAAAAGTTATTCAGGCTCAATGAATTTTTAAGCGAAAACATATTTAACTGGAATTTACATTTTTTTTTTCATTTTTGTAATAATGGCCGTGTTCGTCGGCGTAATTTTTATCGCATTCGCTGCAAAACCTAGTTATTGCGCATGTCCAAATCATGTCATGCCATGGCAACGACAACTGTTTACGACTTGACATTTAACTCAATTGCAATTTGTTGGTGGCGTTGCAATGAACAAACCAGTGGGAGAGCCATGCTTTGGCACGAATGGGCCGGCTCGACCGGAGAAATACCACGCTCTCACAGAAAACCGACGTGAAACAGCGCTTGCGCTGTGTTTCACCGAGTGAGTGAGTTTACCGGAGGCCCAATCCCCTACCCTATTCCCTTCCCTACCTACCCCTATTCCCTTCCCTTCCCATCCCTACCCTCCCCTGTTACCCTATTCCCTCTTAAAAGGCCGGCAACGCACCTGCATCTCTTCTGATGCTACGAGTGTCCATGGGTGATGGAAGTTGCTTTCCATCAGGTGACCCGTTTGCTCGTTTGCCCTCTTATTTCATTAAAAAAAAAAATTCCAAGTGATCCATATCCATATTTTCTAAATTGTCTAACAGCCGCACAAATAATAAATTATTTGTGCGGCTGTTAGACAATTTAGGCTTATGTATTTATGTTTAGCTTTTATTATTTTAATCATGTATAAACAATTAAGACGTTGTTTACGACTTGACCAGCAACTTGTTATGGCGTTGCCATGACATCTTTTGGACATGCGCAATAAAAGGTTTGTCCAAAAATACGCCGACGAACACGGCCATTTTAACAATTTTATGTCATAAGGAAATGTCAAAATGACACCCTAATAATCTTCTTTGTTAAAATGACACCAAAGTTATAAGAAGGTCTTTCACAAGTAAAATAAATTAAAAAAAGGTTTATTACATAAACATCCTATATTTCATTACTTCAATACAATGTAAAACAATACAAGTATATAATAAATAGAGCCTAGGTCATAACACTAAGTAGCCTAAGTGCTAGGCCGATCACAACACAGTCGTACAACAGAGCTTACAACAGTCCTAGGGGCTAAGCACTAACTGTCAATTCAGACCGCAACGCGACGAGGCGAGGCGAGGCGCGGCGCGGCATTTTGTATGGATTTGACAGATTTCTATTGCGCGAGACGTCTTGCGAATCTGTCAAATCCATATAAATTTAGAAATGCATCTACGCGTCGCGTTGCGGTCTGAATCAACCCTAAGGGAGATCGCAGACGGCACACTTTTTGTGTGATCGAGTCTGCGGCGCACATACAGTCTGCATGGCCGCGCCGTGTGTGTGCCGTCTGCGATCTCCCTAAGAGCGCGTTCAGACGTGCGCGTGTTCTACTATAGCGTTTGGGAAAACATGCGCCGAACCCGCGCAGAACCTGCGCGCAGGCCGCGCGCGTGTTTTCCCATACGCTATGGTAGAACACGCGCACGTCTGAACGCGCTCTAAAGCTCGATTTATATCCGTCCGCCCGAACGCGCGGTATGGCCGCTACTGCGAGATCACATGCAAATGTATGTAACGATTTATTAAAATGGCGGCGCGGTCGCGCTGTCATTTACATACATTTGCGGTATATGTTTTGGTTTGTATGTAACGTATGTTTTGTTTTGGTATATTATGCTTTAGTTATGCGTTCGCGTCACCGCACATAAAACCAGCCTATATACTCCAGTCTCCAATACTTTGGGTCCTGCTCAAACGGACCTTTCCTAAGGAACTTTTTATAAAATCTAAGGCTTACAGCACACATATCAACTATACTCGGCGAATCGAGGCGATATCGGTCATTGACATTTTTAGTCCAGGCGCTAAATGAAAAATGCTTGCACTGTATTTAGAATATTTGAGAATAAAATTGACTTCTTATAAAGACACAGATTATTACAGATTCATCGGAAAACCTCTTGGTAACTCCTACAATGATAATCTCCAACTTTTTATGATTTCGAAGTGACATGCTTCATATTCAGTTCAGTTTTCAGTTTATTGTATTATTTATTTACATAGAAATGTTTTTTGACAGGGAGTCAATGACCACTACTGTCTCGATTCCCCGAGTACACCGTAGGAAACTGATCGGCACCGTATCTCCTCGAGTCGTTCGGTATTATTTTTATGAACTCCCTTCTGCAAAACACAATAATTGGGACTATCATTTTTTTTCTCACTAGTCGGCGCCGCTGTTGACTAACTTCCAAGTTATAGCCAAATCTTTTGTTAGGGTGGGTTGCACCAACTTACTTTACGTCTATAACTTTAACCACAACAAAATGTCAAATGATGTCAATGAACTGTCAAATCCCTAGTAAAAGTCCATAATGGACGCCATTTTTGACGATAACCTTAACTATAACTACGCCTCTGGTGCAACCCACCCTTAATCTCTTTTGCAAAGCTGTAACAATAACCGCCAAATAAACAAAATGTATGATAATTATACGACGATCACTTTTCAACAGGTAACATACCTCACGCGACACTAGCGCCTCTAGTGGCAAATTCACACACGACAGCCTCCAAAACGCTGCCTTTCTACCAGATATGTGTTGCGAATATGGAGGGTAGATGGAGGAGAACTATCTTATATGGGGGATATTTGAAAAAGTGTCCAGCTGTACGCAGTAAATAACAGTTGAAAAATCCTCCAAGAGTGGCGCTAGCTGCACCAAAGGGTATGGAATGAATGTAGCCGTTGGTGACAAAATATAAATATATATTATTTAAATATAATTTAAATTTATTTAAATAATATATTTTGTAAAATATAACCAAAAATAGCTGAAATAAAAGCTGCTAAATGATTTAAAATTTACCCTGTTGCTACTGTAGCGCCACCCTAATTTAACGCATTTCAGCGGACACTTTTTACATACAGAGCTAGTTCCCCTCCATCTACACTCCATAGTTGCGAGGAATGTGTTTTTGACAACCAATAAAGTCGCCGCGCGTCACGGCAAGCTCACGTCAATGAAGCGATTCTATTGGTTCTCAAAAAGTCAAAAATACATCTCTGGTGGAAACGCAGCCTTAAACCGTAATCTCCTCACCACGGAACAGCCAAGAATCGCGTAACGGTTCGACATTCATCTTTGCCCTTGTCACGAATCACGATTAACTTTTTGATTGCGAAGTGAAGCCTGGGTGACGGTCAGGCGATACGGTGCCAATCACTTTTCGAGTCGATATGTGCACTGTGACCTAAGTGAAATGATTGAAAGTATCTTACCTTCGGTATGACAAGGGCACAAAATTGTTTTTGGAATGCCCTTATCTTAGGTAGAGTATGATATATAGTTGCCACTTGTGCCTCAATCGGCACGTTATATCGATCTTCGAGCCGCTAGATTTCGATACAGACACGAGAATTACTTTTTGATTTTTTCTCACTGAATAAACAATACTGTTTAGGTATACAATATAAAAATCATAAAGTTGAAAAAAATTCTTATTAATTAAAATATATAATACAGGAGAAAACTTATTCAGTGTTGCCATCCTTATCTATCAAGTGACTTTCCAACATTTCAGGCAAACAACAACATTGGATAAATTATTTGCTGTGTGAATATTAATATAACTATGATGTGTAAATATTGATTGTTACTTATTGATTTTTAATTAGTTTATTGCACATTTTAGTTTAGTTTTTTATTGCCTTTTATTCTAGTCAATTTATTTGATATAAATATCGTCGTTTTTACATTAATTGTCCATGTATATTGGGCACTTTGGGTGTTTATCCAACTATATTCTATATAGATAGGAAAATGTCCGGGCGTTTAGGACATCATCATATCAGGATATATTCGTCCACTGCTGGACATAGGCCTCTATTTTTACATACATTTACCTATCTGACGTTTAGGACGTTTAGGACAACATCATTATAATACATACCTATCTGTATATTTTGTGCGTAATCACTTTCTTAAATAAGATACAACTTTTGTAATTTTATATTCTACAGACATTGTCAATAAGGAAAAAGACAGTTTTCCAAACTATTGCCTGGTCGCTGTAAACTTTTATGTAACATGCATACGTAACATTAACATAACGCGTTCAAATTAAAACCTAACTCTGTACAAATACGGTCGTTATTTATTTTGATATGTGAAACAACGACTGGACGGCGCATGGTAAAACTTGTATAAGCTTATATTACGCCGTATAACATTGATTTTGTAACTTTATATTGATAAATAAATGATTTAAAAAAAATTTAGGTGTGACATACATACGTCACAACTCACAACATAACGCGTTCAAATTTAAACCCTACTACCATACGCATAAAGTCGATTACGTTCGGACAGCCTTTGCTCTTTGCTGCTTGCGTCTCGCGCGGCAATACAACCGCAGGAGCACCGCGCCGAGCACCAACGAGATACCACCCGCGCCGATTATAGACACCGCGTGTCCGTACACTATGCACGACGTCAGTATAGACACCGCCTGGCGCAACGTCATTATTATAGTGAACACCACCGCACCGAATTTTGATATAGTACGATAAATTAACAGTTGTCCGACAGCAGAGCTGATGGATAGTAAAATGCAGTCGAATATGAATTGTGGTGTGTATAACGCAGGGTTGTTGGTGTTTAAGGCAGCAGGGGCTGTCAGAGCGCAGGAGCAGAGGTTGACTGCTGCCAGCATTTGTAGGGGGCGGAGGGAAGGGTGGCTGGCGAACAGCGCCGCTTGCCAGCTACTGGTGAAGCTGTCGCAGCACATGTACAACGCGAGCAGCGCTGCGCCAGCTGCTGTCGTTGTGCTGCTGCCTGGAATGATATTATTCATACAATGAGTTCTCGCGACCGCGACTGTTATGTACTTCCTTTTAATCAGTTACGGATTTTATCGCAGAGCACTTTTCTTATTCCCAATGTTGCAGCTGATTTTCCAAGCAACTGCTAACATTTTCTCTTTTATCCGCGACAAAATCTGTAAGTATGAGGGTGGCATGCTCGCAATGTGACTAAATCCATAAATAATATTGTGGCGGTACCCACGATTAGCGCCACATCCCTGCATCGTCTATCGAAGTGCGTCAATATACAGCATGACTGGTGAGACATGTTCAATATTCGAGGACGTGATATTTGGCTATTATATTAGTTGAAAAAAAAATAACATAAAAAAATAAAATCAATTGATCACTCAGTAAATGTAGCATAAAGTTAAATAAATATTTACCTAACGCATGGACACCGCGCGCGGGAGGGGTATAGCGCGCGGCGCGGTGCGCATGCCGCCGCGCCAGCTGCATAGTAATTTACTAAGTGTCCATGATTCATTTATTTAAAGGGTGGTCAAAAATTAAGTACCTAATTTTAATACATAATTATAATGAGAATCAAGTACCGAGTACTCTCCTTAAGTATTGATAATGTCTCACCAGTCATGCTGTATATACGACAGCTAAAATCAATTACGTGGGCTTCGGCCTGACCGGGCATACCACCTCGCTCGGTTGGACGATCCTCCTTTGCGGCCACCACGCATATTCCCACAATTTTATGTAACTACATTCTACATACATTATGTGACTTTTTGAAAGTCAGATGTAAGTTTGAGTGGTATGGATTACCTGATCCGGCGCCGCTGGTCATCATGAACAGCGCCATGCCGGCGGAGATGGCGCCGGCGGTGACGTACTCGTACAACTCGTACTTGTTGCGCGAGATGATCTTGCCCATTATCATCACCGGGATCACCTTGCATGACTTTGACAGCACCTGAAATTGTTGGTAGTCGTTAAAATTGACAGTAGATTCAATTCAATTCGATACATTTTTATTTATTTCCAAGAAATTGGTACAAAGGTCTTACAATTTATATTTGATCACAATTTCTGCCTCATGGGCGTGGAAATATTGTCATGTGGTTACAGCGTTGCCAGATTTTTTATTGTGTCAAGTCGGGACTTTGGAAAATTTTAGTGAAATAGCGGGATTCTTCCGTCATCCGCGGGACATAGTAAAAAAAAAGTGTAAAATCAAAAGTTTTCGAATTTTTATTTGAAGACTTTATTTGACTTAAAATTATGTTTGCGTGACCATAGGCAAAAGTAGCCTTAAAAAATCTACCCCCCTCTCTCTCCCACACTCTTATCTCCATTACGCACCTTTCTCAGTACGCTGCACGTACTATGTTCGAGTTAGTCACGAAAAGCGGGACTAAGCTTGTCCCGCGCGGGACACTTAATTTTGATGAAAAAATCGGGACGTCTGGCAACGCTGTGTGGTTATCAGTTATGTCACACTAAATTACTTAATTAGATGGCGCTTTAGTTTATTTTTACGGCCTTAGCCACTTTAGACGGGGGACGCGGGATCGAATCCCGCCAACAAAACAAAAAAAATCAAAGTTTGTGGCGCTTGGATGTGTATTAAATAATAAAAATCTTAAATATACGTGTAGTATAAAAAGTAATAAATATATTTCCGTTGTCTGGTAACACAAGTCCTGCAGGTACTTAGGACGAGGCTAGACTGACGTGTGACGCGTCCATATCATAATATTAATACGCGAACGAAAAACTTTGTAACCCTTTTTACGAAAAATGGGGAAACGTAGGTGCATGAAATTTTGCACAGTTATAGTTTTTATGGTAAAGGAGTGCATCGAACTAATATTTTTTTTGAAATTATGCTTTTATCATACATTTTTTAACAAATAAAACATTACACACACTACAACACACACACACACATGAGTAATGACAGATTTTTGAGTGACAAGCCTATACATACGAATTATACTCTTTTATTTATGGTTGAAGTTATTAGTTGGTATGGTTTGAAGTTTGACAACAAGTTGAGAAATTGAAAATGGATTATAGTTTTTTTTTTACAGAATCTAAGATACTATTAGACAATGCTTACACGGCCAGTCTGAGATAAGCTAAGTCCAGAGACAAGAGTTGGAAAAAAATATGATAAAGTCAATATTTTTAACAAAATAAAGCCGTAGTAGTCCTAATGTCGTTGAAACTAAGGTCGAATTTCGACCATTGGGCGATCTCTAGTTAGTATTATTGGTTATAGGGATGACGACATGGTCAAAGATTAGCTGATTTTTTAAATAAAATAAAGACATAGCGATAAAATATAAGTATTTCCAAAATTTCAGCTTCATAACTTATGAATTTTTTTGTTATGAGCCTTCAAAGTTGGATAGTCAAGTCGATTTTTTTTTATAAAATGCCTTAATTTTTGTATACCATTCGATAAGTTATGCAATTTATAAAAAAAATTCTTATGAAACCACTTTCATAAACGCAATATTTAACATAGCTATCGAACAAACTACCTAAGCGTGACGTCACAGTTAGGTAACATTTTGTATGGATATCTTGGAGAGTTTTTAAGCTATCAAAGTCATTTTTTCACCGACATTCCTATTTTTGAATGGTCCTTCACTTACCAACAAGAAAAAAAAATTCGTCATGCCTATTGTCGTACCTGCGTAGGGAAGCTGACGTACTTCAGCGCCTCGTACTGACACCAGGCGCTGACGACGTTGGTGAGCGCGGCGGGCGCGAACCGGCTGAGCGGCGCTGGCAGCAGCGGCCGCCGCGTCGCCAGCAGCCGCGACACCGCCAGGCAGCACGCCAGCAGACGGTTCACGAACACCAGGAACTGCGAGTCCGTGAAGCGGACCGTGGTACCGTCGGAGAGGGTGTAGTCCTGGGAAGGGACGTGGATGTAGTACTCGTATTGATGTCGTACCACAGCTCGACAATATATATTTGTAATTATTAGGTCAGTACCAAGCTTTAAGACATACTAACAGGGTACATAGTCGAATAATTGCATTGCTTATTTCGATAGCATAGATAAGACCCAACGCTAAAACTCCCGCGGGCGCACGCTCGCGTGTGTACTGTGTATAAATAATGAAAAATAGTATGGGCAGCGCAGGCGCGTGCGAGCGGAGCGCGGACGCGGGCAACGGACTGCCACACGCGCGGCGGTCGGCGGGCACACGGCGCGGGCGCACGCTTTTCGCAGTCGACGTTGTTTCCGTTGACGTATTTTGGCCAAATAATAAATTAGTAAATAATTCATGGTAATCTCGACACACTCGTACACGCTCGAGATAAAAATTATACTAGCAACGCTAAATTTTGACGTGGGAGAGCCAAGCTTCGGCACGAATGGGCCGGCTCGACCGGAGAGATACCACGTCCTCACAGAAAACCGGCGTGAAACAGCGCTTCCGATGTGTTTCGCCGAGTAAGTGAGTTTACCGGAAGCCCAATCCCCTACCCTTTTCCTTTCCCTACCCTCCCCTATTTCCTCCCGTACCCTCCCCTATTCCCTTCCCTACCCTCCCCTATTACCCCTTAGAAGGCCGGCAACGCACCTGCAGCTCTTCTGATGCTGCGAGTGTCCATGGGCGACGGAAGTTGCTTTCCATCAGGTGACCCGTTTGCTCGTTTGCCCCCTTATTTCATTAATTAAAAAAAAAAAAAAAAAAAAATGGGCGCGCGCGACGTGTGCCCGCTCGCGGATTCGTTGCCCGCGGCGGTCTTACGACGCGTACGCCCGCGTCCGCCCTTGTTATAGCGTTGGCCCTAAACTTCAAAATAGTATGGGATTTGTACATTGTAAGGGCCATGAAAGCGATGCCATTATAATGTTATGTTAAATCCCATATCTTTTTACAGTATACTTCGCTGTCAAACCTAGCGAATGAAATTTAACGCTAAGCGCTAAGTTATATAGTTAGATAAGAAATATAATATAGCATACACGCATTTGACCACTATCAAATACTTTAGCATTTAATTATATTCCATATTCCAAGGTTGAGTATATCAATCATAATTTTATGTTTTGCAATTTGATTATAAAATTCACTTTAATTATTGCATTTTTAAAACTCGTCCTCAATGTCAAGAAAGTCCAGTCACCATTCACTAATAGATGTAAGTATTAATATCTAAACTTATTATACATTCAATAAAACCTGATTGTGTCATTGATATTAATCATATCTAGTCTAGATTTTAAATACTTTAACCTACACTTTAACTATATTTTCTGTTCTAAGATTGTAATATCTACATCTTTGGGACATGTAATTAATAAATACTTGTAAATACATTAGGCAGACACTTTTACAATTAATTTTCCAGTATGAAACTGGACCAATTGGGAGATGAAACCTTCAAACGATTTGACACACACGCATCAGCTTAATGGCTGCTAGTGTGGTTACACAAATAATAATAATATGATGATAGTTATAAGTTATATCCACACAAACTTATTATATGTACTCTCAGTAACGTGGTCGCGTTATGTCAATACAATACAGATCTGTCAACTTAAACAATGCAACCAAATTACGTACATTCCGCCATCTACCTATACGAAATTTTTTCGATGGTACATGCCAAATATCTTTTTAGCAACCAACCTGCGTCATGATCTTCTCCTGCAGCAGCCCCCACATGAGGTAGGCCCCCATGAGGCCGGTGAAGCAGAACGCCAGCTCCACACCCTCATTGGTGATGCTCTCATCCTCCACAGCCTTCACGCTGTCCGGCAGACGCTCCTGGTCACCGAATACAGCGAACAGAACACGGGAGAGCCATGTGTTTTTTGTCGCTGAAATTCACAAACTTTAGATGAAATCTTTACAAACTTGTCATGGCATTTTAATGAGCGCTGCGAATTTGCTGCGAACAAAATCTATGAGCCGTGAAATCCGTCCACTAACAACCAATGTGATAAGGAATTAAGGTGACACCGCGTTAAAGTAAAAGACCGTGTAGGATATGTTTTAGATTGCTTGTTTTCTATGAGAGGCCTGGCCGGCCTCTCATAGAAAACAAGCAATGGAAAGGGCGTAAGTGACAAAATGGTTTTTGTCACGTAACTTAAAAACCATAAATATATTTCATATAAGCTATGGCCAAATTAAAGTGTATGCTTGAACCAATCTATGTAGAAATTTTGGAAGCTTAAATCACTCTCCTCTGTTGGCAAATTTAGAAACCCTTTTTTTACAGAGGTCTTTTTGAATTCTGTGTTATAAAAGTTGACCAATCCTGTTATGCTATGGGTAATTCAAAGACAATGAACTTTAATTTCTTAGCTTTAGTCATTGCTGAGAAAAATCAATATTGCTAAAGCCATATCAAGGTGTCGCCTTAAAGTAAATGAATTAAGTTCATTTCCCCTATTTTTTACTCTTAATGGTCAATGTTCAGGCTTTGCATTTAGTATATTGTATTTTTAAGTAATGTTTAACTTTAACATGTTTGACTTAGATGTGCTGTAGACACTGTTTTACCCTTTTTAACTTATTTTGAGGATTTGGGAACCTTAAATTTTTTTGGCTTTCTAGCATCTAAGATAAACTGAATGAAAACTTTGAAAATAATATTTTTATGGTAGGTATGGTAGTGAATATTAACTTACATATTTTGTCAAAATAATTCGTTTTTTCAAGATACTTGTACAGAATGTAGGCCGGCAATATGATGGTGGAGTAGCCCACGAAATTCAACATCAAACGGAATATCCTGGAAAACATATTATAAACAATTTATTTTCATCCAATCCAGTCCTATGTAATATTCTATAGTAGCTTATTTTACCCAGTGGTGCAGGGTAAGGTGCAATATAGCATTTTTCAGACTACAATCAATTCAATAGAATGCTTTTATGCGTTCATTTGTACTATTTACACCCTAGACAGCCACATAATATAATATTATGTTGGTCTTGTCTATCAAGCAAATTTTACAAACAATACATTAGACAAGAGCAAAATATTATAAATGGATAATATTTTAATATGAAGAGCAATAATTGTGTTTGCTTTCTCTTCCAGTGTATATTTTTTATTTATAAACCATAATATTACTCACCATGAGTATTCCGTGTCAGAGAGTGCACCATACTGCTCATATAGGGCCACTAGCCCTCTATACAGGTGGCCCAGGAACCATACCGCAGATAGGAACAGCAGTAATACGACCCTGAAATAACAGGAAAAAAAACTATGTAATTCTATACAAATAAATTTTGATTTTGCAATTATTATAGTCAAGTAGCAGCAGTGTGATTGTTACAAATAGATTTCTTCTATAGTATGGTTTCTTTTATAGCTTATATATAGTAATGAAAGTTAGTGAAGTATCTGGACTTTAACTATGCAGAATAAGCTCAATAATTCGTGTTTACTTTAGCATTTTTTAGAAAAATGATATCACTTGGTATACTTACACGATAAATATCCTTGACCGCATTCTGTGGCGTTTAGGTGACACTAACTAATAATAGATATCATTAATAATCCTTGATATATTTTCAAATTCATTAATGATTCTAGAAGTAATAAATTTTAATCATATAATATCTAATCACAAAACATCCGGCCGCGGCCGACTGATCATTACATGCCCAGACGTCAAAGTCAAACTGACGACTGACGAGAACATTGACAGCATATGACAGCTGACAGCCTTTGACATTGTCATTTTTTTTATGGCACTTCGGCTATACGGCGCCCGTGTGCGCACATGGCACATATGGTAGCGGGGGCCCTGAGGATGGGTAACTTCCATTCAGAATAATTAACATAGGTTATCTGGCAGACTGCTCTTAGCAGTAAGACCGCCTATTTGTTAATTGTAAGTAGGTAATTACATAGTTTTCCTATATTATGGTGTTTTTAAGTTTGAGTTTACTTTTAAGTTGTAAATAAAATATCCAATAAGAAATAAATAATTTTTTATTGTATATTTTATTGTAGGTAAATAAACATATCCAAAATTTGTATTTCCCATACGAGGAAAATATACAGACTAGGTACTTACCTATACAACTATAAACTTCTGAGGCTGAGGTAAACTATACTTTTAGCACTCCAGACTCACGAGTCCTGACTTCTGAGTCCTGAGTCCTGAATCCTGAGTATATTAACCTCTGAGTCCTAGTACCTGGACTTTTGACGGACATTTAAATCAGGGATTAATAACAACTACCTATTTGACCGAGCTTTGCTCGGTATTCGATAAAAACACAAATAAAATGATATTTTCTAAAAATGATTCCTAGCTAGATCGATTTATCGCCCCCGAAACCCCCTATATACTAAATTTCATGAAAAGCGTTGGAGCCGATTCCGAGATACCAATTACTTATATATACAAGAATTGCTCGTGATAAATAGTTAAAGATTTAAGTTCAAAAAGTTTTAAATACTTACACATTAAGTTAAGTATTTATTTATTTACTTATTTATTTATTAAATAAATAAATATATTAATTATTCATTAATTTAATATTTAAATAAAATAATATTAATTTCTAAGGACAAGTTGTTTATTTACTACTATTAGCTAGACGTTAAGAAATTAGGATGCAAATTGCGAGATGTAATAAAGGGTAGGAAACACCGATTTTAGAAAGGTAGGAAATTTAAAGAAATGAAAATCAAACCGTGGACATTTATGGCACATTATATTTTTACAAATCAAATCACAGATGTGTGTTTCATAAAATATTGGTACATTTACAAAATTTTCATGCTATTTGAATTACAAGTACAATCTACAAAATAGTACAGTACAATGTATAAAAATATTTTTATAAAGTACATAAGTAATTGATACTTAATAATAATAAGTAATAACAGTACAATAAATAACAGTTTTTAATATTAAATATGCTATGTGCAAACTGCATAGTGCATACTTAGTCCTAATAATAATAACAATTATTATTATAACATAAACAAAGCATTCGCCTTTTTACGATACCAAGTGTGACAAACCCGGTTTGTCACACTTGTATTATTATAGTATGATGTGTTCTTAATTTCTTATTTCATCCGGTTAATTTTAATGCATTTTTAAAACGAATATTAAATGCTAAATCAATATTCTAATGTGTATAACATCTGATATCAAGGCCAGGGTAGCAAAAAACAATTATAATCAAAGACACACGGAAGACGGAAGAATAATACGCAGCCAGTGTAAAACTAGCTTTATTTTAAAAGTAAACTTAATATTAATTATTAATCTAAATGATATTTTAATTAAGAGATTACATTTTATTACAAATTATCGTAGTAAAAATAATTAAAAAAATATTTTAGTGCTTTACATTATTTACATAATATTATTTATATTATATCTTCATTTTCTTTCATTGGTAACCATTGTCAAATGCGACTCTTTAAATTCTTAAAAATATCTTTGCGAGTTACTCGTATTCTAAGTTCTATAGCTCGGTCACCGAACACGCATAATATATCACTAGTTATTTGACCGAGCTTTGCTCGGTATTCGATAAAACACGAATAAAATGACATTTTCTAAAAATGATTCCTAGCTAGATCGATTTATCGCCCCCAAAACCCCCTATATACTAAATTTCATGAAAATCGTTGGAGCCGATTCCGAGATTCCAATTATATATATGTTACGCTCAAAGACCGAAATCGCTCAATGAGCGAAAAAATGGCTCACAACGCGTTGTGGTCACAGTGAAACAGCCACGACGCGAAATTCGCATCGTGGCTCTAATTGAAACGGCCACGACGTGTCGTGGCTGATATGCTATTCGTTTTTCTTGATTTGTTCTTGATTGATTAATCGTCCATAGGTATGGAAGATTATATTTGAATTACCACGCGTACTACAAAATATTTTTTCTTTCACTAAATCACTGCATAACGTGTTTATCATTATCTATATATTATATAAAACTCAAAGGTGACTGACTGACTGATTGACATAGTGATCTATCAACGCACAACCTAAACCACTGGACGGATCGGGCAGAAATTTGGCATGCAGATAGATGTTATAACGTAGGCATCCGCTAAGAAAGGATTTTTATAAATTACAACCCAGGGGTTCAAATAGGGGATGAAAGTTTGTATATTGTAATACTTCTTAACGCGAGCGAAGCCGCGGGCAAAAGCTCGTTATTTATAAAATATCCATAATTCCATACTATACGTACTAATATTATTACTGTATGTCTGGCACAACGTAGTTGCGGGCATATAGTAGTATTATATTTAAATTATATAAATATAAATAAAAATAAATTTTTATATTTTATTTAGATCAGATTACCTTATATTTAAAAAAACAACAACAACAAACAATAACACGTTGCGCCAGACAGACAGACAGACATAATATTAGCACGGATATTATGGAACTATGGATATTTTCAAATAATAATGAAAAACACGTTATGCAGTGATTTAGTAAAAGAAAAAATATTTTGTAGTACGCGTGGTAATTTAAATATAATCTTCCATACCTATGGACGATTAATCAATCAAGAATAAATCAAGAAGAAAAACGAATAGCATATCAGCCACGCACGAATTTCGCGTTATGGTCTTTTTGTGATTGCCAGAACGCGTCGTGGCTGTTTCACTGTGACCACAACGCGTTGTGAGTCATTTTTTCGCTCATTGAGCGATTTCGGTCTTTGAGCGTAACATATATGCAAGAATTGCTCGTTTGAAGATATAAGATATTCGGTCATTGCCACTTCGCTACTCTTTCATTCACTCTCGAAAATACACGGTCTTACGTGGACGCGTAATCAAGAGTTCGAGATTGAAAGAGACAGGAAGCGTAGCCTCTATTCAATTTTTTTACTATCGGGCGACCGGGCTTTGCTCTCTGCATCCCTAGAGGTAGCTTGTCATGTACATTTGCTCTGTGATGGGCTGCGCTGTGCTCAGCTGTTTAGTGTCGTGCTGCACTGAATCTTGCTGTTCTGTGCTGAGATTCGCTGTTCTCTGATGCACTGTGCTGAGCTGCGGTACGGCCTGCTGTATTGTGCTTAGCTGCGCTGCACTTCGCTGCACTGCGCCTCTCTGCGAAAGCACAGAATATATAATTAGTACCTTACGGTACGAGTACAGAACTCATACGACATCACTCTCGAGTTTAGGTATGGTATGATAAACGCAAGCGTCCGGTCACCGAGTCTCAATAGGCTGGCACTTTGTATTCTGTGGCTGAGCGACTCGCGCGCTCGCCGCCCGGCCGCTGCGCCGCCGCTCGCTTGACAGCCCTGGCATATTGAAGCGAGACGGCAGACAGTTATTGTACTATGAACGCTAAACGCAATGCAGAAGGTTGAAATTAGGTTGTTTTCCAAAATAGTAAGTAGGTAAATATCTCGGCGATTTCGCGCCGTTTGTATGCCAGGGCTGTCTCACACAGGCCTGGCAAAAGGTAGATGGTGAGTCATACTATTTACAAGCATTATTTTCTCAGCAGTCATGGATATCTCTTTCGCTGAACGCCAGACAGAGCAACAGTAACTGACTTCGGCAGTTAGGGCGTTTGCATGCGGACCAGATCCGCGGGGGCGATAAGTAATAACACACATGACAGAAAAAATCGGCCAAGTGTTGTTATAGCGGTAAGAAGTACCTAATACATAATCTGTGAAAATTCAAGAAGTCTAGCTAACGCGGTTCTTAAGATACAGCCTTGAGATAGACATACGGACAGTCATCGAAGTCTCAGAAATAGCCATTTTTACCCTTTAGGTACGGAACCATAAAAGGGCCCTAACAGTTAACACAGCGGTCAACTGTTACTGTCATGTAAATCTACCTTTACTTGTCGTGTTCGTCAGTCGGTGTGCAGCAGCCGCGCGGTGGGGACGTGCGCGAGCGGGCGCAGCTCGCTGCCGGAGTCGCTGACGACGACGGTGGTCTCCTCCCGCAGGCAGCACGACCCGGACTCGCGCGACGACTTGTGCTTCTGGAAACAGACTGTTGTTATGTTATGTGCTTGGAATCGGTCCCTGTTTGTTGACAAATCGCTTGACTGATATGGATAGCATACAGATGCTATCCGTATTCCGTGGGTATGACAAAATTTCAGGATGTGTCCTATATATACTTATATAGACTTCACTGTGAAAGTACCAGCGCTGAAAGAGTTACTATTGAATTCTATGTTAGCATGAGACATGCCTAAATATCATGAATTTGCCCGTACACTTGCCGTGTCGCTATATGCACAGTAATCATATCTGATAAGCAGAGCCGTCTCTAGCCATGTGGCGCCCGTGTGCAAATATTACCCTAGCGCCCCCTAGCAAGCGCGCTATCAAAATCAAATGGGTACAGAGTATAAGTACAGTTTGTCCGGCCGCTTAAGGCCTAAGGGTGACCAGTGCTACCCTAGTCAAATTTTCAGGTGGTGCAAAAACCAAAAGTGGCGCCCTTCTAAATAAAAAATAGATGGGTGTCACTTTTGGTTCGGCCAATTGGCAATCGGCCAAGTGCGTGTCGGACCCTCGCGGAAGCATTACTGCGCATCGCAGAGATGTGGAGGAGAGTGTGCCGATCGGCACTGAAATGCAGTGCTTGGTGGTCCTTGATTCTGAATGCATCTTTTATACCCCTCATTTTCGTCGATTGGCACTAAAACTGAAGAATATGGCCATGGCCCTAAATTGCCTTCTGACAAAATCAGTGGTCCAGGGCCCACCTGCAGACGGCTTTATACAGGGTTCCTGCAGTCCTGTTTGGGCGGAACACATAGGCGCCCGGAATAGATAGCTGCTCAGAAGCCCGCAGCATGCTTTAGCGCTGCGTATACTCACGCTGCTATCGAACCGTTAGCTAGTGAAGCGGCGTTGGCGCCGACAGGGTCCCCTTCAAGGGATCTGGAGGCTCGAGTGTTGTCGGAGGGTGTATCAACACATAGCCGAGTTTAAAAAGCGTGGAGAGCGGGTGCAGACCTGGCAACTTGATGGTACCACCAGGCGCATGTCATTAAAATACGCACCAGGCAAAACCAGATGGCGTCCCCAACTGCCGGCCGCCGAACAATGAAAGCGATACTGCAACAGTGAATGGCACATTCAAGGGGCGCCCTTACCTTCGGCCATTACCTGGACCATACGGACAGGAGGAAACCATCGCCTAGGTGTCACCTCAGCCTGAGAAAGACGATTCAACGCAGCATACGCTTATTGAACGCCTGAGCAACGGGCTGAGTTTTGCGCTGTCATTGGAGTGGAGTTTATAATTTACTACTTATTGGGAGGCAGTTGCTTATACCCTCTGCGAAACTGTTATGTTGCAAACGGAGGCTGCATAAAGAGAGCGGGAAGCAAATTAATACGCAGATCCCATGAGAAGGAGGCACGGAGGGAGTAGGCTGCATGGCGCCCGGTGAGAGCGCTAGGGCGCCGTCAAGAGTACATTTGCTTGTGATCTTGTGGTTTAGCGGCGAAACCGCGCTTCCGCGCGGACGCATATAAGCCCAGTCTGACGTGAGTCATGCGGCTCTCATTTTGGCGCCCGTCTTGACGACTAATATAATTTTCATTTATGTGTTTTAAGGTTCATTTCACGTTGAAAAATGAGGTTTATATTTATATTGCAAAAGGCGAGCCGCTCGAGGCGTGCCTTGCTAGTTGCTTTACATTCGACAAATATAAGAAGAGGTCCAGATGCTTCACAAAATGTATGCAAACTGGAGTTATTTTTACGTTGATAATTAAAGCGCGGCGGCCGACCAACGCGGCCGCGCCGAGTTCCGAGCGGCGCCCGGCGCCCCTAGGACTGCGGCGCTCGTGTGCAACGCACGCCCTGCACCTAAGGGAAAGACGCCTCTGCTGATAAGACTACAGTGGGCTTCGAATTGATTGAGTAAACCACGTCACTTGGTCAATATACCTTCCTTGGGGGGCATACCCTTTTCCACTCGCACTTAGTTCCTCATCTCACCCGCTTGAAGCATACAACAGCGCATCGCGCTGCGGCCGCGAGGGTGAGGCGGTGCTGGCGCATGAGCACATACAGCACGGGGTTCAACACGTAGTTGAGCAGCATCAGCACCGCCGACGCCTCGCCCTGCGTCGCCAGACGGTCTACTCATCCGCTTGAAGCATACGACAGCACAGCGCGCTGCGGCGGCGAGGGTGAGGCGGCGTTGGCGCATGAGCACGTACAGCACGGGGTTCAGCACGTAGTTAAGGAGCATCAGCACCGCCGACGCCTCGCCCTGCGTCGCCAGACGGTCTACTCACCCGCTTGAAGCACACGACAGCACAGCGCGCTGCGGCGGCGAGGGTGAGGCGGCGTTGGCGCATGAGCACGTACAGCACGGGGTTCAGCACGTAGTTAAGCAGCATCAGCACCGCCGACGCCTCGCCCTGCGTCGCCAGACGGTCTACTCACCCGCTTGAAGCACACGACAGCACAGCGCGCTGCGGCGGCGAGGGTGAGGCGGCGTTGGCGCATGAGCACGTACAGCACGGGGTTCAGCACGTAGTTGAGCAGCATCAGCACGTCCGACGCCTCGCCCAGCGTCGCCAGACGGTTCCAATACGCCGGACCTAGCGCCAAGTAGAGCGCTGATGTCACCTAGAAGGATGGAAGAGATGTATATAGTTAATGCCAAGTGCCAACGTTCTTAAGCTCTACGGATGCTAAATACTATGGCATAGTAGACGATCAGCGCCGCTCCAGCCATATTGGAATTTTGCTGAAACTACAATTTTCAGCAAAACAGTAGTCATCTATGGAAAATTACATAAAACCGTGTACCGTTGTTTTTTGGGTTCACCGTTCACTAAAGGAATCTTTTATTTACGTATTCCCTGCAACTACGCTAAACTCCGCGCACTTACCTCATTTTATTGAAAGGCAAAGCGAGTACTCTAATTCAATTACGCATAAAAGAAACCAGTTACCGCGCCCCGTGTTGACAGTTTTAACCGCCCTAACTACATTTGCTATCAGAAAATGCACTTGCGATCTGATAAGTTTATCAACAGTTTCCAAGACATTCGCAAAAGTTGTTTAACCGCTATTATATTGGATCGTTGAGGTATACCTTATTTATAATATTGAGTAACGAAGTCCCAGAATAAATATGTAGCACTTTACTAAAATTTTTGTTTACTGTCTATGCTGGTGGCGGTATATTTTTTACTAATTATAGACAAAATAAAATATTATGTTTAAACTCATAAATGTAATATAAAATGTGAATCAATTTGTTCTCTACCACTTTGTAAGAGATAAGCATTTTTCCTGCTTTTAATTTTAACAGGAACATAAATGCTGTGATGATTAATTCAATTAGGTCATAACAAAAACAAAGGGTTGTTAGGATTTTTACAAGTCTATGTTTGTGTCTCATCATGATGACCTCTGAAGCTATTCTTATAAGTTTGCATGATGTTCGATATACCACTAAAATGTTTATTTTACTGAGTTTACTGAAGTTAATTGAATTTGAGTTAATTGAATTACATACTCAGTTGGTAGCCATGAGCCCAAAATATTATATTCCCCATCTTCTGGAAACAGTAGAGCAGTTATACAGTCCTGTATAGCATTCTGCACAATGCCGCTGCGTGAAATCATTGCAGTAATATTTATAAGATGGAAAGAATAAAGTACTATCAGAAAAGTTGATTACCATGGGCGTACCCAGGTTCTGGGCCAGGGGGGGGCAAATTACCCAGGTTCTGGTGCCAGGGGGGGCAAATTACCCAGGTTCTGGGCCAGGGGGGGGCAAATCAGATTTTTCATAAGCTAGGTGTTTATAAAGAATAAAAAAATATTATTTTTAGTTGTAAAAATATTGTATTGCAAACAAATGGCAAAATTTTATATATTTTATATATTTAAAAGTACTAGACAATATACTTAGTAGGGACGTCCCCCCTCGGTTCGCCCATGTTGATTCCTATGCAAATCGGGGACCTAAGTAGTTTGGAACGTTACGTCAAACCCAGCTGACAGATCACAATTAACATTGAATTGACATATTCGACAAAATAACGTTGGTCTGTCAATTGCATAGGAATCAACTTCCTCGATGGTACAATGACCCAACGGCTAAGGATTCAAAAGAAATGTTTGTAGCAACAATTGAGTTATATATAGGTTAGGAGTTAAGTGGCATTTTATCACTAGCAAGTCTAGCAACAGGGGTCCCGGCGCGGCGTGCTGAGACAATCAACTGATAACAGATAACAATTATTATTGTATTGTTGACATGACATTTAAAACAAAGTATAGTTAACATAAATTGGTTTACTTTATTGTGCAAACAGGGGCCGTAAAAATATTATACTATTTTCAATAAGATACCCTGAATCGTTGGTATTCTATTTTTTTATGAAATAAGGGGGCAAACGAGCAAACGGGTCTCCTGATGGAAAGCAACTACCGTCGCCCATGGGCACTCGCAACATCAGAAGAGCTGCTGGTGCGTTGCCGGCCTTTGAATACTAGTTTTTACTAACTGCATAATAAATAGGTAATTAAGTATCATCCAATGACTATACCTACTATTTCCTAAGTTTCTACCAATGTTAATAGGTTTTTAAGTCCGTTTCAGAGAAACTTAGATTTAGTTGACCGGTAAAAATATGGCCCTAAGGGTCAATTTATACTAGCCCATGAGTCGAAGCGCATCACGTAAAACCTAACAAATGTACATACAAAATTTCATTAAAATCGATTGCGCCATTTTGGAAAAGTTCGCGCACAAATACTGTGTCACGAGAATTTTATATACATATTAGATAATAGAAAAACAGGAAGTACAGTAACTGTCCTCATATTTGTGCCGCCAAACACAGTAAACTATTTAGCAATTTCAGAAGTATGTGCAACTGCTCATCATTCAATTTCCTTAAACGATGTATACTTGTTTATGTTCTAATAATATTAAGTTAATTGAAAAGTGTTGGGAAAGTACGTCATGTGTGGGTAGATAACTAATTAACGAGGTTCTTGGAATTATCCGTAGTTTCTGGGAGCGTCCGCAGTCACGAAACAATTAAGCGAACACTATTTGATCCAGTGCCGTAAATAGCCTTTTTTGCGCCCTGTGCGAGTGCGTTCTTGCTTTTTTTTAGATATTATAGGCGCAATTCTATGTATAGGCCTATTTTATTTCATTCAGGGTGATAAAATAAAACATGGTGTTGACTGTTGGTAGACCAATTATAATAGGTACTAAAATTTTGGAAAACCAACGTTTTTTTAAAGAACTGATATGGGAAAACAAGCAGGCGAGCCGTCTGATATCAAGTAGGCCTTTCGCCTGTTGTGATTATATACCACCCACACTGTGCAGCATTAGGGGCGCAGTGGGAAATTATCCTGGTCTGGCCATTTTTGCGCCCCCCCAGAGTCTACACCCTGTGCCTGGGCACCGGTGGCACCGCCCTATTTACGGTACTGATTTGATCCACTTGTTGGAAAGTTGGCAGCTGTGTCAGAGCTGCCAATACCTACTTTATTAATTACATCTATACTAATTTTTATTTTTTTATTTATTTATTTAAATCAGACATCTTGGCCCATATTATATGACTAACATAACTACATAACATTTATACTAAAACTAACACTAATCACTAAACACGTATTGTCTGCGATGTGGGGCCCGACTTGTTCTGAAGTCGTTCTCGGAACCTCCTGTAGACGAATCCAATCGGCCAGAACTCCTCCTTCTCGAAGGTCGGTAGATGATGCGTCGGGACTACAAAGGAGCTAAAATTGACTTTGTGGCGGGACTCCAAACGCTCGACCCTCAAGACGAAGTGGGTCTTGCTCCTGATATTGTCCACGACCTGCTCGACCGTCGTGGACCAGTTCAGCCTGGACACGTACAGCAGCGTCGCAGGAATTTCATGCCGCAACAGCTGCTAACGCTCTAATATTATAAATACGGAAGTGATTGTGTCTGTCTGTCTGTAACCTTTTCAAGTCCAAACCTATTTTGATAAGGTATGGAGCACAGACATATAATACAAGCAGACCCAACAAAACAGATATCTATGATAATGATTATGATGATGATGATAATGCTGATGATGATCCAAAAGCCATCACCGCCAATCGGTCGTCAACACTACATTAATTCACCACCATTTACGCACACAATACAAGCGGCTGCGCACGCGCATACTAATCGTTCCTACTATTGTTGGCACTGACACACGGAATATTATTGTGACTGAAAACGGCGCGGGCGCCGATACTCGCCCGATTATTGATATTGTCTTGATTGCTATATTGTTTCGTGTCTATGACATAGCCTTATGAGGAATATCTAATAACATTATGTAACGTATAGCAATTAGACGCGAATCCGTGATAGTCACTGCAATTTTCATATTTGGACGACATAATTTAATTTTATATATCGATTTGTTGGTTGGCCGGATGTGGCCGCTTGGGGCTTGATGAATTAATCATCATAGTATGATTACAGATAAACTATTGCCCTGCGTTTGAACTTACGTCGTTGCGCCATTTACTTTACGCCTCATTAGCGCGGTATGTTCCAAATTTCATCTGGCTAATTGAAATTATCTTTCCTAACTCATTTCCTTTTAAATATCAAAAAATCTCGTAATATACCGTGACGTTAGCTTTGTGCTATTTTTTCACGTTTTTTTAACTAAGTAATCGAAGTTTCAACTTAAAGATAACATAACTCTTGTGTCGCCGCGTTATGAGTCGTTTTATCGTCCTGTATGTTTTCACATTAGTAATGGATGCACCAAAATAGCTCGATACAAACTGCTCCAAGTCGCGGGACCACGCTGAATACTGATCATCTAGTTATGTCGATACGAACAAAAGATGTGAATATATAAAACACAAATTGTTATCGAAACTAAGATAGATAGATTTACAGGAAAATACGTAATATTTTTTTCGGGAAACCGTTATTATAATAGTTTTTAAGACTTTTGAAATTGAAATATTCTTATCTAACGACAATCCAAAGTAATATTAAAAACGCGAAAGTGCGTTTTTAATATTACTTTGGATTTGGATCGTAAACCGATTCTGCTGTTTTGTATGGAGGTACTTGGAGTCCCGGGAAAGGACATAGAATACGATAGGAAAAATGTACGATTCCCGCGTTACGCGCGACACACGATAAATAAATACTGACGCAACAGTATTGCGGGCGTCATCTAGTAGCGAATAAATAATAATCTTATCGTATTATTATAATGTACAATATTATAATGAGTAAATTACATTATACTCAAACTCTGTTTATGATCGATATAATTCGAAACGGTCTACATAGCCCTATTCTCGTGGCTCGAATAAACAGCGACATTCGATTTTTGAGAATAGACTTCCTAGTTCCTATCTTGGTAATAATTAAAGTGGGTCTACGAAGCTACGCGGAAGTGCTACGAGCTACGACGGCGTAGCATCACCTCTACGAGATAATGCTACGCCACAACATTACATTGTTAATGATATAATGACTTTAAGAGCGCTCCTGACTCAAAAGATCAAACATCTTTCATCACAATCATTTACACTCACGCCTGTCGTTCATATGCCTGGTGAAAAGGACGACGCGGAATCATCGCCAAGTTAGTTTTACTTGATATGAAAGACGAACTATAATGATTAAGAAAAAAGAGTTTTGAGCAAATTTAGGTTTTATCAGTGCCTTTTTAGATATTAAAAAATATTAAATAAAAGACAGCAAACTTCGAAAATCCAAGCAAAAATGTGTTTTAAACACATTTTTGCTTGGATTACAAGGTTTTTTGTAAAAAAGAAACTATCGAGCATTTTTCAGTGATTGTGTTTTCGTCTTGAACATTTAATCTTCATGAACTGAAGTTACTTGTGGCAAAAAATCAGTTTTCTAGACCTTACAGATTTTTAGATCTAGGTTTAAGTACGTAGTCAAGTTAGGGTCAGGTGCGCTCTTAAGTAGGTATTCGTTATCTTGGTAAAGTTTTGTACACTGTGTCATCTGTGATTTTAACAAAAAATGAATGCCTTGTCGTCAAAAAGTAGATTATTTAATTGTATTTAAAAGCAGACTTAACATTATATTACACTGAAGACACTATTGCACAAAAAACAATCTGAATATTTTAATAAAATGTAAATAATTATGATGACAACATAAAGTTAATATACCTAGCGGAATAGAGGAACAAAGGCCTGAGCAAGAAAGATGTCACAATCAGTAACACTGCGTGGTAAAAAGAGACGTGTGATACATGACAGCAGCACTCTTTTTTTTGACGTCCAGTCGGCACGTGCCGCACGTTGATAATTTAATCTCATAGAATTCATGTTCATTCATGCTTGTGTAAGTGTATACGTACACATATTTTCACACACAGGTGAAACCAATTTCGGTTTCGTTTGACAGCTCGAGATTGTTGCTCGATTCCGCTAGGTATATTAACTTTATGGATGACAATATTCACATTGTGGGAATATAATAATATGTTATATGCGTAATGCGCAAAGGAAGATCTTCCGACCGAGCGAGGTGTTGCTCGGTCAGGACGGATCAAAATTGAATCAGCGTTGTTCTGACTGACTGATTACCATACATAATGCAAGTGACACAAAGAAACCGACTGTAGGCGACGCACTACACCATAGGCCATAAGTTATGATAATTTATTAGAATTAGTTCTGTGTAAGAAACAGTGTTGACTGCTGAATGTATGGTCTATACTTAAGTTTAATAATAAGCTCTTTGTATCGGTTTTAAAATACTGCTAACACTTTGTGATTTGTATGCTTTCGATAAATAAAGATTAGGTGCTGAAAGAGCGTTCCCACAGGAAAAGGTTCAGGCCCTTAGTCCGACTCCCTGCGGGCCGGGACCCACAGTCGCAACCCAGTCGCAACCAAAGCCGCACGCAAGTCGCACGCGAAGTGACACTCAACTTATTGAACGCTCCGACGCACCATAGATTTTCTAACTCGTGGTTTTATTAAATTCCCTATACCGACAATAGCGACTTGAATGTCTGCTGAATAAATAAATAAATAAATATATTTTTATTCAAAATGGGTATCATGATACACTTTTTGAAAGTCGAACGAAGAAACTACGTTGCCTACCACCGGTTCGGGAACTACCCCGCCGAGAAGAACCGGCGTAAGAAATGAATACGTGGGAGAGCCATGCTTCGGTACGAATGGGCCGGCTCGACCGGAGAAATACCACGTTCTCACAGAAAACCGGCGTGAAACAGCGCTTGCGCTGTGTTTCGCCGAGTGAGTGAGTTTACCGGAGGCCCAATCCCCTAGCCTATTCCCTTCCCTACCCTCCCCTAGTCCCTTCCCTTCCCTACCCTAACCTATTACCCTATTCCATCTTAAAAGGCCGGCAATGCACCTGCAGCTCTTCTGATGCTGCGAGTGTCCATGGGCGACGGAAGTTGCTTTCCATCAGCTGACCCGTTTGCTCGTTTGCCTCCTTATTTTATAAAAAAAAAAGAATACATATTCAGGGTATCAAAAAGCATTTGGCTGAATTTGTATGAGTCCGCGCGAACGAGCGGTATAATAGATTAGTTTTTATTTAATTTTGACGCTTTTTTACGCTCGTTTGTATCGATACAAACGCAAGTTGAATGCTCAGCAAACGCAAGGAAGCCGACGAGTTTTAAACTTTATATCTGCCAAAACGCGATGAAAACGAGCAGAAGACGAGCGCATCAGAAACGCGCGTCGTAGCCCCTTAGTTTACAAATACACACATTTTGTTGCCACGCCGCGTAGTACACATGCTACGATCGATCGACGATCAAAACGGAGATTTGGCATACGATGCGTTTTTCTGTTGCGACGACACAACGGGCGGCAACGTTTCCTCATAATAGAATGCCGTAGTTTTCTTCTCAAATTCTTCTTAGAAATTAACTTAAAGAGATCATGCCTTTTATCTTAAAAATTCACAGCTTTAACAATCCACCTCAAAACTTTTACATCTGTTTACTTTAGTTTATTATTTTTTTGTTCATCCAAATTTAAGTGCGTGATAGGGCTCATCTCGCGAAGATTAAACTTGGGTATAAATCAAAAAGTTTGACAACAACCAGGATTATATTTTGGCGGGCCTCGATCGAGCATCGTCTAGAGTCTAGACTGTAGACTCTACACTAATCCACTAATAATAAATATTATTTAAATTCTATGAACCTCACTTTGAGATAAGCATTCTATAGTTACTTTAGAATTCTGTTTAATTGGTACAACAAAAAAGTCCTTATGGTTTACTGGGGCATGTTACACGCATCAATATTAATAGGCCCAATCGCAGTATCGCCGTATAGTATAGTAGTTGCGATTCGCGTGATACCAGAAATGATAATATTGATGCGTGTAATACCTGCCATTGATCTTGCATAGAGATAACGTTACTCCCCTTTAAAGCAAAAATATAATACTACATATAAATGGTCTGATTCCATCAATGATTATTATTATTATTATATTATACTTTCTTAGAACATATTCAAATGCAAACGATATAATATTATCTTATTACTTCGAATATCATAAATCTGATGGTCAATTGAGATGAACAGACGGACGTCAGATCGAATTAGGTCTAACGGGAGACCTAGCGAGTCTAGATATCGAGTGATGGCAATTGATTAAAAAGGTCAACGGTCCGGCACTGATGTATGAAAGAGTTATTTGTGATGTATGTAATCGCATACTTGAATATGATACGATGCTGTTTATTTATAGGTTTCTCGGCAACAGCAAGAATTTTTATGAACTATTTAGGGAGTTTGGTGAAGAAAATAAACTTAGATCTTACCTTATCCTGTTAAAAACTATTTGAAAAAGAATATTTATGTATTTCTTTGTTATCCATACTAAGGAATTTCGTGAAAACGACTTTTTACATTATAAGCAGTAGTAAACCCTGGATTCAAAGTTTCGAGCCCATTCAAAAAAGTTTTTTTGGAACGAAGTTCCTTATCGCGCGTTGCGAAAGGGGGCTAGACGGAAAAAATACCAAAAGTACAACTTTTGGTAATTTCTTTATTTTTAATTTAAAAATTTTCGAAACGACACTTTTTGCTAATATCTAGTTGTAAGCCGTGCAGCGTGCGCGTGTCTGTCTCTCTCTCTCATAGAAAACATCTTCGTCCCATCGGGTGTCCCTTTACACCTCTCAAATATTTTTTGTTTATGTAGGTGGTGATAATTTATGTAGGTGGTACTCACCATCTGCGGCAGCCAGCACAGCATGAAGAGAACGGAGAGCGTGGCCATGAGGCGGGAGAAGGCGACCTCCTCGGCGGTGGCGGCGTTGTGCGGCGTCGTGGTCGCGTCATGGTCGCGCGCGCACGTCCGCCGCGACACGCGCCGCACCACCGCGCCCGCGCGCGGCGACGTGATCGCGTACAGCGCGCGCATCACCGCCAGGTTGCAGTACACGAGGATGATGCACAGCAGGGTTCCTGGGGGACACAGGCGGTTTAGGGTCAATTTATACTAGCGTGGAGTCAAGGCGAATTACCAAAAACTGAACTATATAACAAAGCGGTTGGTAATAATCGACTTTAGGGCGAATACATTGGCGCGCAGAGAGGATGTCGCGTACATAAGGCCCTTAATAGGGATGATGACAAGGCCAAAGATTAGCGAATTTTGTTAATAAAATAAAGAAATCACCGTAAAAAATAAGTGTTCCCAAAATTTCAGCTTGATAGCATTTGTATTTTTTTTGAAGGCGCATAGCCTTCAAAGTTGGAAATATCCATTGAAAAAAAATTCGACTTGAATACAAGTCGATTTTTTTTTTAAATTAGATTTCTTAATATTTGTATACAATTCGATAACTTATGCAATTAAAAGCAACTTTTGTTGTGAAACCACTCTCATAAACGCAATATTTAATATACCTGTCGAACAAAGTTGTATCCCGATGCGTACAAACTACGAAAGACTGACGTCATACTTTCGTAGCACTTTGTATAGAGCGTTTCGGGCAGGTCTTTTTTATGAGATATTTGAATTGTCATATCTTGGTGAATTTTTAAGCTATCAGAGTCATTCTTTCAACGATGTTTCTATTTTTTAAGTGTCTTTCAATTACCGATAAGAAAAAAAAATAGTCATCATGCCAATTCTTTCATTCTTTGGCCAAGTTGCCATCCCTTGACGAAAAATTTCGTCAACATTGTTTCTACATTGGGGGTTGGGCGTTGGCATGAGCTGCACTTAGTTACATACAATAAGGTTCCTACTGTATTAAGAATCTTTTGGCACTTGTAAGTCATTGACATGGTTGCGATAAGGTTGTCACTATGAACATGCTGTTAGGTTTCAGCCACATGCAAAAGTCTACATTAGTTTTGCAAAGCGTTCAACCATTAATGTAGGACTGTAACCACAGACATGTATCAAGATAGGTACCGCATATCGTTCCATTTGTATGAAAACGAGCGTGCCACTTCCTACCTACTGTGACGTACCGATGATAAGAAACGTGTCCATTACCTAGGCCAACGTTTCTATTTGAATTTTTACAGCTCAATACGGCACTTTTAGGCATTTAGGCATTTTTATAATTCCGATTGACGTCCGATTCCGATAGCAGAGTAAAGAACAGACTTTCGAAAGACGAGCATTGCTTGTCGTTTGGGAACGCGAAGTACATACACATGCGGTATCTATCTTGATCTATTTCTGTGACTGTAACTGTAGCTTCTATAAATTTACTTTATAAACAAACTTTTGTGCTATATCATAAATCAGATTGGTGCGATGTCAATGACACGGGTAGTACTTGAAACTTTTGAAACGAAGTCCCTTATCGCTCGTTCGGCGTAAAGGAGGCTAGACAGAACGATATTTGACCTCGACACTTTTTTATTAGTACCTGCATGGTAGAGGGCGTTGATCCTGTGCGTCAACTAAATTGCGTTTTTTGAGAATAAACAACGACGCGTTGTTAGTATACCTGAGCGTCAATAGATGGCGTTTATTAAATAAATTTTTGAGTGTCTATGTATACAGGTTTTTTGAACATAAGAAATAACTTCATTCCATTCGGGTGTCCCTTGACACCTCTCAAGTTTTTTATGATTTGGGATAAAAACTATCCTGTTTTATTTCCTTCCACTCATCCAATGTTCTTTCCAGAGACGTCAGCTCTTATCTCTACTCCGATCTAAATAATTGGTTTTGTTATTCAAGCGTGTAGGTTACACATGAACACACTTTCTCAAATATTAGAATGAGATGAATGCATAAATGTAAAAAATTAAAATACAAAGCAAATAATTGTCCTTTCCTAAGGAAGGGGGAACCAGAGGTCCCAAATGAGAGGCCGAATAATTAAAAAAAATATAATCAGAATGGAAGTATAGATATTAGAGTTTCTTGCGCCGGTTCTTCTCGACGGGTTAATTCCTGAATCGGTGTTAAGTCATCAGTTTACCACGTGGTATTTCTGAAAAGGTAAAATTTACTCAGACTTAAAACAGTTTTTATTGATTTTACTATCCTTCAATTTTCGTTTGAGGTTTAAAATATTATAAAATAAAGTTACGTATTAATATTATATTTAGCTGGAGTTTCCTCTGCCCGCGGATGTCTACATTGTGCCGCACGATCAGGATGCGGACTTTGTATGTGTGGGAATAAATAGATTAAGGATGTATGACTTGAATAACAATAAATAACACATTACTTATAACAAACACGATAAACAAATTAAACATGGGCTGTTTGCACACTGACGCCCACGACAATGATAATAATATTATGTACAGTGCTCCCAAAGTGATAATGCGCATAGAAATTTTCATAATTTTTCGGCAACGATCGTATTTCCCGAGAGTCGGAAGACGTCGCTGCAACTTAACTTAAAGAAAATATTATTTTGCATCTTGCATTGCTCTCTCGCGGTTAGCGGCGTCGGTATCAGCGCTCACTTTGTATAGACTCTACATTTGATAACACCCCACACCGCTGGTCGAATGAGCATTCTCTTTAAAAAATCCCCACGAGTTGAGAACCGGCCTATGTTATGTTTGTAATTTGTATGGCTTTGTATGGTACACCACAAAGAAGCCATAAACAGTAATAATGTTAAAAGGTAGAGATTTTTAAATGTGTGGAAAAATAAGTCACAAAAGTATATTCACTCCATGGCATAATATTTTCATATATGTTAACAAGTGTATTCGTTGAATGACCACAACACACGACCACACAACAAGCGTTGTGACGTCGAAAACCACAAAAACAGTGAGTAGTAACGTAAGCCATTGTCTATTGAAGTTCAATGGAACTCTCTTATGATTAATGGAGAAATCTTTGATGACGCGAGACGAAAGAAATATTGTAGGTTATTGTTTACCGCCCGGTGACAATATAATCTTATATATAAAATTCTCGTGTCACAATGTTAGTTACCACTTACCTTACTCCGCCGAAACGGCTTTACTGATTTTTACCAAATTGTATATGCATATTCAGTAGGTTTTTATATTGATACTAGAAATAATTAATTGCCTACACATTTCCTATTGTATTTTCGTTATATATCATCTCTAAATCGGCTGACATTTTAATAATTGATCTATTAATGATATTCTGTCCACGTCGCGTGCGGTAGCCGGTGGTACGTGAGGGAAGTACCAAATAATGATTCACGTTAACAACAAATCTTAAAAGCTTTAGCATATTGCTTGTTCAAAAAGAATTTCGTCCATTGAAAATCTAAAGTTAGAAAAGCGCTACCTTTAAAATTAGGCTCACCATTTTTACGCAGCTGGTATATTAAAAGTTTATATGCTAAGTTATTTTGAGTTTTTCCTTGACATTAAATATTGCTGCTTCGTAAATTCACTCACAGCGAAAACAACAGCAAAGTATTAAAGCCCATCTAGCTAATAGCACCTACAAACAAATAAGCGTTAACGTAAAAAATACTCTGAATGTAAGTAACGCCCATGCTACTGTGGCGTGTTATGCACGACAAAAGTAAGAAGGAGGAGAAGACGGACGGTCATAAGTGACAGCCGGCTTTCCCTCGCTCTTCTGGATTTTCCTCTCGCGGCGCGGACAATCAAGGCGCAACCTACTAATTACTATCGAAGATAAAACTGTTATTTGCTATGATTCCTGTACCTATAAATCCGTGTACGAAGTGTATATACATGTAACTGGAATATACTCTGTATATTAAATTATATACAGAGTATATTCCAGTGTGTTAAATTATCCAGAAGTTTTATTTGGAGTGACCTCTGCCAACTTGCACCTCCGTAAACCTTCCTCCAAACTACCAACATCGGTCACGCCTACGTAAAAAACATTGATTGTATCTAACGCCCATGTAAACAACAGCACCCATAGCAACTAAGAGTGCTAACGTAAACCAACGCGCTTACGTTACAAAAGCTCATGTTATGCCCATGCTACCAACAGAGCCCATGTAACCAAGTGCAACGCTCATATAACCAACTAGATGACCGAAACCCCGTTTCGCCAAAATTCGATAATCTCGCGGAACCGTACATTTTCCCGAGATAAAAACTATCATATGTCTTTTCCCAGGACTCAAAGTATCTCCATGCCAAATTTCAGCAAAATCGGTTCAGCGGTTTGAGCGTGAAGAGGTAACAGACAGACAAACACACTTTCGCATTTATAATATTAGTATGGATAGCGCTTATATAAACAACAACGCCCACGTAAACAACATCAGCGCCCACGATGTTACTCACCGAACGCGACGTAGAAGATCGCGTAGCCGACGTCGAGCGGTGTGGCCGCGTTGCGGTAGCGCACGCAGCGGCGGTGCGCGGCGTCGTAGTACAGGCCTACGCCCAGCACCGGCGCGCACGTGAGCGCCGCCGCCCACGACCACGACACCAGCAGCGCCAGGCGGATTAGGAAGTACGTCACTTGCTGTACAGATGATTTTTGATTAGAATGAGGGAATGTCGCTATGTAGCCGTAGGGTCTATCGTGCCGAGTGTCGTGTCAAACAGCTGTCATCAAATAGCTTCCACATGTCACGATATAGCTGTCATATGTCTGTCTGACACGACATTTGACATGAAAGACCCTACCGTCCCTCTGGTGGCAAATGATACATATCGAAAACCCTCATTACATTTGATTCTTAGGCCGGTATAAATAGTCAGTACTTAAGATGCGACCCGGTCTCAAGACGCGATTCGGCTCTGTGATTGGTCCAGATTTTGACAGCCAACCAATCACAGAGCCTGAACCGTGTCTTGAGACCGAGATGCATCTTGAGTACTGACTATTTATATGGGCCTTAGGAAGGTGCTGCGAACTAATGTTGCTACGAAACTTTTCCATGGTAATAGTATTAATTCGAAAGTTTCTGTTCGTCTGTCTGTTGGTTACCTCTCTTACCGGCTGAAGAGATTACGATGAATGCAACTACTTCGAGAGACGGGAAAGGACATAGGATAGTTTTTGTTGGGGAATAATGTACGGTTTCCCTGCGATAAAGAAGTAAAATAAAATTTCTATAAAATATGTTTTCTTATTAGAAGAAAAGTTCTGCCTCTTTGCGTTTCAAATCCAAAAAGGAGTATGACATAAAATGTATGGAGTTTGGTCCAAATGTTCACCACTAACGAGACTTATAGCTATGTAGTAAAATTGTCTACTAAATACTGAATGATTATAACCAGACCGCAATATACAGCATTATCATTTATCACTTCTATATATTACACCTCGTCTGTTAAAAGATCTTAATGGCTTCGATCGTCGAAGTGAGATTCGAGGTATGACCCGTATGAGAATCGCGACCTCCATACTAGCACTCGACACTTCATATAGAGTGCTATGTCTAATATCGACGATCGTAAAGCGCGCGAAATTGCCCACAACATTTATTGAGGAAAAATGTAATGTTAGAGCTAAAAATAAAAACCATTTGATTTCATACACTTGCTCGATATGTTTGTGATTTACTACTTGTTTGTTTTTATTACTCGATTATAAAATTTTATGTTCAATTAAAAATCGCAGGTTTTTGATTTTCAGTGTACGTGTCTTTAAAATGCGTAGGTAATTAAAAAGCCACAGCCGAAAAAAGCTCTTTATTTTTCTTGGAAGTCGGTTAAAAATATAATGTGACTTTGTAAACATAAAAATCCCACCAAAACATTTCTTGTAAAATGTTGCCGAGACGATCACAATATAAGGTTTACCCTGTGAAATATAATATAAGATCTCATGGAGTGCCAAGCTACACGGCCAAATCTACTGACCCTAACTTAAACAAATTCTACATATCAGTAAATATGTATGGCTCGGCTCTTTCGTTACTAACTTCAGATCAGAAACTAAATATTTGCATCACCTCCGCGACGGTAGCGACACGGCGAAGGTGCCCTTGCTTCGCTTGGCTCGTCTCGGCGGGTGCACTATCGTGCACCCAGATCCATCCATCCAATAAGAATTAATGTGGCCATCCATCCATATCTCAACTTAAAGGTCCATTATTGTCTATCTCTTGAAGCAAACGGATAGCTTTCATAATAGAGTAAGAGACTGCGACAGCCAGACTTTCATCTTTTCACCACATCAAAGTCTACTTTAGAAGTGTCTGGCAGTGACAAGAAACCTTCAAAAGTGTTTGGCAGTGGACGACGAGATTTCTACAGAATAAAATAAATAATCGGCCAAGTGCGAGTCGGACTCGCGCACGAAGGGCACGCACGAAAAATAGGCCAAAACTTGTGTTTTTTGTATGGGAGCCCCACTTAATTTTTTATTTTATTTTAATATTATTAAATTAAAGAAGACATACATACAAATAAAAATTGAAGAAGACATACTCTATTGTATGTCTTCTTGTGCCTAACTGTTGTCATTACTGATATAGAGCAAAAAAGGCCGAAAAATCACGTTTGTTGTATGGGAGCCACCCTTAAATATTAATTTTATTTTGTTTTTAGTATTTGTTGTTATAGCGGCAACTGAAATACGATAATCTGTGAAAATTTCAGAAGTCTAGCTACAGCGGTTCTTGAGTTACAGCCTGGAGACAGACAGACGGACGGACGGACAGACGGACAGACATCGAAGTCTCAGTAATAGGGTCCCGTTTTTACCCTTTGGTTACGGAACCCCAAAAAGAGCTTTATACTTTATTGAACTTTAGGTAGACCTTCAGAACATACCTCGGACCTCCAAAAGTAACCGCGACGAAACTCCATTAGTTGCTGGTCGTTCTTACCTCTGTATAGGTCATATGCAATGCAGGTAAACTTTCGGGTTTTATAAAATGAGGAAAGTTTGTCTGTCACTGACTCTTGGGCTATAACGTCACACTATTGCAATATATTGTGAGTTGTAACAACCAGTTTGGTGATAGACAACAGATGGTACCAGAAGACGCTTCAAACATTTTCATATTTCAATTTCTGTAACTTTTTAAATCCTTGGCATTATAAGGTTAAACATAAAAATATGTAAGTACTGGCAAGTGTAGAGGTACTCACATAATAATGTGACTCATAAGAGTCATAACTCATAAGTCATATTATATGATATAACTATTAACTACCTGTGACGTCTTGACTTTAAATTATAAACAATAAGTTATCAATTTAATAAGAACTAAGGACACGTGCGGGACGGGAGGGTGCTATTTTTGTAGTCACTCGAGCGTCATGGAGACTTAGTAGGTTTTGTACATTAGGTAAAGGTGATAAAAAAATAATAAGAGCGTTTTTTTTATTTTAGCGGTGGGTTCAGAAACTGCAGCCATTTTAAAGTTTTGAAAAAGAAAATATATTCAGAAAATTGCTTATTTAGGTAAATTATAAATATATTTTAGACAACAAGGACTAAATCATTCAGTTTAGAGCAAAACAAAACTTAGTTAAGATAATATGAAGCTTAATTTTTTATATTTTAAAATCTACTTTAAAATGTCCCTACAGGCTTACCTAACCTATGAATCGTCAGTGCTTTATAATACGGAAGCTTATTTGGGGTAAGTATACTAAACATCCCCTTTCTTAATCTGACAGATCCGACGACATTTCAATATTAAAAAAAATATTTTTTACCCACCACGTGAGAAATCTGATTTCTATACCATGATAACTAGATACGAGTACATGTTGGAAGCCTATGCAAGCTTAATCTGACACGCTCGAGCTACTCCCGAAATCCCGTCTTCCCCTCCCCAACTATATGTAATATTTAATTTGATAAATATATTTGTATAATATATTCTGTTCAGAATTAGAGATACAAATATAATATTTTATAATAAACGTAAAGAAAAAGATTGCTTTGATAAGATGGATTGAAACGTAAATTATAAGTGTCATTTAATTTATGTGTTCTTCTCGTATTATCGTATTTGTCAGATCAAATCAGATCTGGGGGCTTAGCCAGCACGTTTACTTTATCGCTTCTTTAAAGAATTGTTGATCAAAATAATATATAGCATTTATATGACTTGAGTCGAATGTCGGCTTCATACTATCGAATGCTTATGGCAACTCCAAACATTTTTCATCGGGGCTGGCCTTCGACACACGTTTTCCGTTTCTGATTTTCGAATTCATTTTTCTTATTCAGACATCCGAATAAATGGAATCAGTACACACGTTCGCTTTTTCCGAACTGAACAAATTACGCACGTACGTTTCGGGTGCAAGTCGGCGCATTCACGCTTGAAGGAAATCGAACGTTTGCGCTTGTCTCGCCGACTTCCAAATCGAAATTCGACATTAGGGAAATCGGATACAGAAAACGTATTGTCTAAGCCCCCTGACTAGAGGAAATTAAATATCTCGCGCTTTTGTCGACCATGGGGTTAACAGGTTCACACTAGTTGGCAATCAGCCAGCCAGGGCAGCGGGAGACATATGTGTTGTGACGGAGGACAGGGGACAGGGGACAGGAGAATCTTCCCAATGTAAACACACGTAAATATACCTGACCATGGTGTATTATTTATAGAGAAAATAACGCGACCTTTCGATCTATTAAATAAAAAGCAGCCAAACTATGTGGGTGAATAGAAAATAATTTATGATCAAACAAAAGCGTTCATGAACAAAATACTAAACTATGCTAAACAGTAAGGGCCTGTTCGCACTGTGAATTTTAACCGTGCGGATTTTTTTTCGCAATTCTGTAGCACATTTTTTTTTTTTTTTTTATGACTATGACTTTAACTTTAACAATAACAAAATGTCAAATGAAATGTCAAATTCTTAGTAAAAGTCCATAATTGACACCATATTTGACGATAACCTGAACCTTAAAAACTACGCCTCTGGTGCAACCCACCTTTAATAATTTGATACAATATAGAATATCCATACTCCCGATGAAAAAATTATATAAATGAATTCGCGAGGATAATTAATTGAAAATTCGCTGTGTGGTAGGGGCCTACTCCTTTGGCGGAACCAGGGGCTCTATTCCCATACTTCGAATATCACTTTTATCTTAGTATCTCAGGCTTGCTCGACAAATAAAGTTACAAATTGGAACCGAGCGACACGTCGCAACTGCAGACGACGTGTCGTCGCGACACTACTGGTTTCTATGTATTTCTATGAAATACCCTGCGCAGCAAGCGACACGAAGCTAGTGATACATTCACAGAAATGACGTGTCGCGACGACACGTCGTCTGCTGCAACTTCATGTAGCCGGCTTCGAACTTGTACTCGTACCTTAAGGAGAGTTTTCTTTATAATGCAGATAATATGTCGGAACTCGGAGGATCGATTTAAGATAACATGGATGATTTAGGGTATCCCCGAACGTTTTTGCGCGTGAGGAAAATATATCCAACTGCGAAGTTAAATGATCAAATTACTAGGTCAAGGAACTGCGCATAAGGACTAAGTGACTATTCAGTTACAAATTACAACAAAGGTACAAGTTGAAACCCGGCTACATGAATTTGCTGCTGACGACGTGACGTCGCGACACTACTGGTTTCTATAAATGTATATTTCTATGAATAAGTGTCGCTAGCTTCGTGTCGCTACCTGCGAAGGGTATTTCATAGAAATACAATATATAAACCAGTAGTGTCGCTGCGACACGTCGTCTGCGGTTGCTTCATGTCGCTCGCTGCCAACCGGCACCTTAAGATGTAATTGTGTCAATATTCGACTTATAAATTTTACATAATATGAACATGTGACACAGATGAAAAGATATATTATGACTAAAACATAATATCCTAAATCCTGACGACCTTACATAACATATATTAAATGCCCTCTTCCCCGGATCACGCAGCGCAGGTACGTTCCCTTAGACGATCGGTATCTAATGGCAACTCTATAAGACAATACAGACAATGTGCCATATAATATAATGCGAGATTATGTATCGCGGTATCATACACCGGATTTGGTCAGCGCCACTTCCTAATTGTTTATTGTTGGCAGAATTGCGCAGGATCGCCATAATATATACCGTATATAACACTAGCTACAAAAAAGGTTGCCGTAAGCACTGTTTGTTGGGAAGTAGCGCCTCTTGCTACTTGCTTCAATGAACAAAATTTCCATAAAGTTTCGTGTTTAGACACACGTCTCACGGGGCCAATGTGCTGTCTAACTTTTACTCGACAGCGTCTGGAGAGTTATGTTTTTCGAGTGTATGATTTTATACTGAAGATTACCCTGTAACATATTTCCTTTTCGAGTCTTTGCAGAAAGAACGAATATACGCAACTTTTACTGTAGAAGCAACTTTTCTCTTGAAAAAAATTTGTATCATACGAGCGCTGAGGCATCTTAGACTGCGAAAACGCCCATCGGAATGCTGATGGCTAAGCTCAGAAGTTATTTTGTCTGTATCTCAATTCTCATGTCAAAGACGACTTAATAATATAGTTCTGCGAACCATACGAATATGTTAAAGGATGTAAAAACTCATAAACTCTACATTTTTTGAACCTACTTCCATTATCCATATGAGGAGAATATTACAGATAATATCACTAGCTGACCCGGTAAACGTTGTTTTGCCGTATAAATTATTTCCAGTATCAATATAAATCTATATATATAAAACTCAAAGGTGACTGACTGACATGGTGATCTATCAACGCACAGCCCAAACCACTGGACCGATCGGGCTGAAATTTGGCATACAGGTAGATGATATGACGTAGGCATCCGCTAAGAAAGGATTTTGATCGATTCTACCTCCAAGGGGTTAAAATAGGGGATGAAAGATTGTATATAATAATGGCGGTCCCCCCCCTGCCCCCCCTCGGTACGCCGATGCTCAGGCCTAACGACTGTATGTACATACCGTTTTGGAGGAGTTCACGCACAAACAATGTGACACGAGAATTTTATAAATTAGATTTCTGTAATTTCTGTATTTTTTTATAAAATAATTAAAAGTATAAATAGAAGGGAGGGTAGGGCAAGTAATCAATTATGTACATAAACAAACCAACGAGCTTATCGAGCAATTAATGGTAAGTGTTTAGATAGCGTTGATCGATTTGTTATGAGGTTTACACAGTACTGCAGTGGGAGAGATTACTGCGTTTCTGATTTACATATTATTTGTATTTGTCGAGACGCTACGCAGCAGTTTTAATATCGATTCAACATTTCTGTTGATTCTAAGGGGCTGTCTCACCAAGTGGTGTCTGTACTCGCCACTCCGGCACATATCAATGTAGTACTGATAAGTGTCGGATAGGCTATTCACAACTTATCTGACAGATACTACCTAGATAATACCTACCTAGTAATATCATTTTATTTACTTTTTAAGCCCCCAGATTTTCTACTTACCATTTTTTTTACAAACATAACTACTTTTTACAACCGAGCTATAAAATGTAGAGATTGAGGGTAGATTTGGGTACAGCGCTTTCAAAATTTGCTCTAGACAAATCTTTATGCCAAAGATAATCTATATTCTTATATATAAAATTCTCGTGTCACAATGTTAGGTCGCGTACTCCTCAGAAACGGCTTTACTGATTTTTATCAAATTTTATATGCAGATTCAGTAGGTCTGAGAATCGGCTACTGGGTCACAGTATAGTAATATGACATATCCCTATTGCTATACTGTGACTGGGTACTTTTTATATTGATAAGTGCATTTGTTGAATAAATAATAGTAAATTATTACAACTCGAGACTGACGGCGACCATTGTTTGTGCGACGGGATAGCGATGGACGTTGCCATGGTGATATACTTATTTAGTCACTTCAATAAAATAATACGGGCGAAATACTTTTTATGGCAAAGAAACGTTTGCCGAGACAGCTAGTAATAAATAGAATATCCTAAAATTACCTAAAAGCCGAGCTTTGTGGGGGCTCGCGTCGTCACACCTCGACTGACTAGTGATAATAACATATCTACATACAATGTGTCCCGACACCGGTGTCCGATCCTTTAATGTCATGATCTATGGCATATTTTATCGACAAATTGGCCTTCAAATTTTTTCTCTCTCTCACGGTTGTAAAATGGCAGCCATTTTAGTTTTTCTCGGGCTATCACACTAATCTGACCAGTACTTCTCATGTAAATATCCTATGAAAATAAAAAAGGTCTCATTTGATAGCTAAACTTGTGGACTACGCTTACACAGGCAATAATATGTTATAAATTTCGTGGAATCAAACATAGAAAAACCAAAGTTTAAGAAAAAAAATTGTGAATTTTTTAATTAATGGCTTTTTGTGAAAAATCTAGCACATTAAACTGGTTCTTTTTTATTTAAAAAAAATAGAGGAGGTTTTCATCTTAAATAAATTCTTTACTTCAATGCTCTAAGTCAGATAGTTTAGAAGTTATAACGATTTTCCTATGAAGTATAGGTCAGATTAGTATGAAGCCCGAATAAATTATTTTTTTCAAAAGTTGGAGAAAAAAATATTAGAAAGCCAATTTGTCCCTTAAATATGCCATAAATCATGAATACAATTTTTTTTTCTTCAACTTTTGAAAAAAAAAATCTCTGACTTCATACTAATCTGACCTATGCTTCATAGAAATGTGGCCTTCCTTCTTCCTTTGTGGCCACCACACATTACCCCACAGAAAAATCGTTATAACTTCTAAACTATCTGACTTAGAGCATTAAAATAAAGAATGTATGTATTTATGGACACATTGTATAAATAAAAATTACTATGTTAAACCACAAATCAATAGGCGTGATAGTTTTTCCGTAAAATGTACCACAAAATGTACAGGTTGAGGTATATACTAGGGCTCGCTTCGCTCGCTTTGATTATAATAATAATAATATCTATGGACGCTTTACACCACGTCAGTCTGGCCCCGTGCTAAGTACCTGAAGGACTTGTGTTACGTGGTGTGTTACGTGTGTACCAGACAACGGAAATATATTTAATATTTTTATACTATACATATATTTAAGATTTTTATTATATAATACACATATTTAATACCATCCATGACCCAGGAACTTTGAAAACTTTTTGTTCCGTCAGCGGGATTCGAACCCGCGACCCCCGGCTTGAGCTGCCAACAGCCCACCAACAGAGCCACAGAGTCTTCGATTCGGTCGGTCGATTATAGAACTAAACGCACGTCACTAATAAAAATATGTTCATGTTTCAAAACGCGAAATGAAATGGCAAGCTAGTTATGTAGACTGCGGCAAATACCGTTTTCGTGGACCAATTCGAATACCACGAATCTTGAATCGGTTCAAACTTTACAGGCTGTGCGCGTGCGATATATAGACTATTGTGCAGCGACAGAATGAAGATTACACTAGAATCAGTTTCAGGCACTGCCACAGAAACGAATTCTTTTTACAGCAGATAAAGTCAGAAATTAGCAAAAGAAAAATATTGGCATTTTTTTATATATAAATATTGGCAACTACCGTCGCCCATGGACACTCGCAACATCAGAAGAGCTGCTGGTGCGTTGTCGGCCTTTTGGCATGTGTGTGGTGTGGCATCACAAAACGAGTTATAAATTATTATGTATTTGAACTCTAGTTAAGTAAGAAGTAAGTTCTATTGTTGTTATACTATATGTATAGTGGTAAAATAAACGTATTCCTCTTACCTTCTGGTAGAGGAAGGGTCGTGTGAGGGCGAGGTACCGCTCCAGCGCCATAGTGACGGCGATGCACACGCTGCCGATGCCGAAGACTCGCAGCACCACCCGGCCGACGCACATCCCCCGCGCGCCCGCCAGCTGCGGCGCCGCCACCGACACCACCATCGCGCCAAGCATGCCCAACTGTGGGGTAATCGCAACATGTAGGACGGAGTAGGATGTCCTGAACATGTCATGGATTTTATCCATGACAATATGTTCAGGACTGTGTGAGAGTACAGAAACAGACTTCCGACACCAAAAACGTGCAGCACCGTCGCGCCCAGCATGCCCTGCTTGCATGTCCAGATTTAAGAAGACTGGACTTAGGACTGTTGGCTTGAGGCTCAGTTTTGGGACAAGCAGACTGAGAAAGCGTGACCATAAGATCATCCAAGACGGTAGATTAGCTAGTTGGGAGATAACAGGACTTTGACTTGCCTAAATCCAGAAAAATCTGACTTTAAAGAAAGAAATCGCACCAGCATTGAGAACTCGCCCATGACTATTAACAATGTCGGATGTGAAAAACGACAACTTTACAGGAGAGCGATTCAAAGTATAAATTGTGCATAACTTTTTACTTATTTCAAGTAGGATCATGAAATTTCAGGGTAATACTATAAAAGTTATTTACGTTTGATAGGTATGTTATTATGAGTATCTCGTATTTTATGCCTAAATATGAGAAAAGTCACTTCTGACCTTTTTAACGGGGTACGAGTAATGCTGATTTGTCGGAAATGCCAGAACCGACATTGTTGCTTGTAGAAAATCGACGATTGCTTGTCGGAAGTGGCATTTACGTCATTGTTAAGTGATAACTGTTAATTTAAAAATATGTCGCATGTAGAAATTACCAACGAAAACAACAACAATTTAAAGAAAAATAATAGTTTTATGGACTTCTGTTAAATAAAACGTAAAAACAATGTACGTATGAAAATACATTTCTTATGATTTAAATAATTCGGAAAATCAAATTTTCATCCGAAATGAAAACTTACTTAAAACGTTGAAATTAAAAATTATTACCAACACTATTTTGTTGACTTTTTGATAGCATAACATAAATTAACTAAACAAAATAAAAATATATATTAATTATAAAGAGAAAATGTTTGTTTTATTCGTATATTTGTTTGTATTGAATGGGCTCAATAACTATTGAACTAATTTTAAAAATTCTTTTACTTTTCGAAAGCTACATCATTTGCAAAGAACACAGGCTATGTATAATTCTGAAAAATATTAGGGATCCTACCGAAAATAGCAAAAATATAACACAAAGTGGTAAAAATTTGCCAAAAATGTCATTATTACGAAAAATACTGATGATACATCAAAATAATGTTACACATATTTATAGTACTCATCATTATCTACAAAAAATCCCAAGGCATGTTATGTCTATCTTTTACGGTTAACGAATAATAACCATTACTTTCATTAAAAAAATTACTTCAAATCATCTCCTTCTAGCGTGACTTTTTTTGGATATTCGTTATTAATCCTTACCTACATAAATATCAAAATATTAATTGGAATTATATGAAAAATAGAATTGTCCTTTAAATTATTACCATGGGCCAAATATTTTAGAAGTAAGGACAGTTTGATTAAAGCTCAAAATAAGGCGCCCGCGCCGACGCGGCAACGGCGGTGGCTACCACGTATGTATAATGGAAAATATTATATTTGCAAGTCGAACGACCGGCTATCGATCTCATCTAGATTTTCCAAATATGCTGGAGAGATGATGGTGCCTAAATGTGTGGGGAATACAGAAAGTACTGACGAAGGACTGACAGTTTTGCAGGCCCATGAAACGAAGTTCGCGGAGTCAAGTAGTTCTTAAAAAATTCTACATTTTAGGACACTTACGTACCACCACAGCCTTTGTTTACATGAAAAATTGAGATAAGTATTTATTAGATTAATTATTCAAAAGCAGTCTTCTTCATCCGAGACTTTCTCTGATCCATTGTGGTATTTTAAATAGCATTTTAGATATTATTTTTGGGAATTATGTCACTTTTACATAATTTGAGTAAATTTTTATGTTTGTTGCCTACCTGCTTAATAGCAAAATGCCAAGAAAGTCTGGCTTTATGGCAGCTACTAGTCACCAAATCGCAAAACCATGAAAAATACAACACACACATAACCCATTTTAAAGCCTTCTGAAATTTCTTAAAAGTCGGTAAGCAACGACAGATATGGTACAAACTACAAGCGCCATTTAATCAATAAGAAAAGTAAATGATATGATTATGATTTAGTACTACCGACATTTTACAAATTTATAAATCCACATAACAATGTCAGAAGTGGTACTACCGACATTTTACACATTTGAAAAAACCGGTTAAGAACGTTGGATGTGGTACATCCTACGATTTTAAGTTACCTACGATAAATTAATGTTGATGAAGTTAAGAATTCATCTCATAATCAAATCTAAAGCAATAAAACATAAGCTATACTGATAAAAATATTTAAAAAATATTATAAAGAATAATAAATACCATTTTCCGCACTAGCGTTAGCTTTGGACATAATATTACCATCAGCATTTTTTGCCTTTTACTATATTTTTCTTCATTTCGTTGAGTACCAAGTTTTAATTGGCCGTGCTGATCATGTAGACATTGAAAATGGCGTCGAAAAGTAAAAAAATAAAACTACGGTAGCAAAAAAACAAGTGACAGCGCGACGTCCATTCCCTCCGTTAACATAGTCGGATGTGGCACATCGTGCGCTCTTACTCGCTTCCGCGTTCCGTTAATAACGTAGGTAGTGACTATCCGACATTGTTAGCGGGCTATCTTAGTAATATACGACATTTTTAATGTGGCTATTTCAGAAACTACGCATAACATAGATTTTTTCTTTTCAGCTCACAATAGCCTTGGTTATAAGGACATATTTTATGAAATAAAACAAAAATGACGATTTTGCACATCCGACATTGTTAATAGTCATGGGCGAACTGATGCTCAGGGAAAGCGACAATTCTACTCTATAGGACATAGGTGATTACGTATATAGCGTCAGGTAAACAACCAATGTTTGAGAGCAGATATATTGCACAATATCTGCTTGTTGTTTACCTGTCGGCACCTTACCGAATTGCTCTGCCGTACACTCAAAATTATTGTCAGCCAGCATAGTATCAATGAGATTAATGAAGAATACTTTGATTTCTTACAGAGACTTTAAGAAACTCACCAGGGCGACGAGGCCGTTAGCAGCAGCAGATGCTACCTGTTGCGCACGCTCCGTTCGCCTATCCTCAGGATGACTATGGCGGTGGAATTACCCACGATCCCTACTAAATACACCAGCGTGAAGAATACTTTGATCTCTTACAACTTTAAGAACTTACCAGGGCGACAAGGTCGTTAGCCGCGAGCGAAGTCAGTAGCAGCAGATGTTTCCTGTTGCGCACGCGCCGTTCGCCTATCCTCAGGATGACTATGGCTGTGGCATTGCCAATTATTCCCACTAGGTACACCATCGTGAGTATCGCCGTTCGGACCCATATCCTCCTCTGCCTTTGCGCACTCAAAGTACTGTTTAAAGTACTGTTCAAGGTACTGCTAAAGCTCAAAGTACTGTTGAAGACATCCCAGGTGCTGTTCTGGGTTGTAGTGATCAGGTCTTCGAAGGTCGTAGTCAGCTCGTAGATATCGGTGGGCTCGGTGGTGTCGTACATCTTGTAGGCTTCTAGTTTCGAATCATGGTTTGGTGTCTGGAAAGAAAATTTGTGTAAAAGTTTTTAGTTTTTGTATGGTCAATGAATGTACATTTTTAATGTGTTTTACACTACTAACAACATCATCATTCATCACAGTTACGTTCGAAAGAATTCGAACGAAAATTTCCTTTATACTTCGCCGAATACATTTTTTTTAGTTGATCGATTATTACTCAATAACTAATGATTTATGAAGTCTTCTTAGCAGTGATAGTTTTCCTTTTAAATTCACCATATCTCCTACCCCCGTGAATTTTTCCACATTTCCAGAAGCAACCATTTACCTGGTAGAATTACCTGGTAAATGGTTGCTTGGATTTGGAGTTACCTGGATACTGGACTCTAACGATTTTTTCCACTTTAAAACTTCATATTTCACAAATGGATCCCTAAATCAGAAAATGATTTATGAATACTCATAATATTTTTGAAAAACCTATCCAACGACACGCCACACGGTGGGGTGGACGCGGAAAAAAATTACCCCCGCTTGATGTATATGGCAGGTACCCTAAAAAAAATTTTTTAATACACCATTTTGTCGGCATCATTAAGGTGTGCATTCATGCCGAATTACAGCTTTGTAGGCCTTATAGACTGAGAAAAATCGCGGACAGACAGACGGACAGACAGACAGACCGAAACTATAAGGGTTCCTTATTGACTACGGAACCCTAAAAATGTATGGAATTTGACTTCGAATATGGGCCCAGATATTATGTCTTTTACGTCAGCCAGACGTTAAAGCTTCAGCTTTTATGATTAAGCTTAAACGTGTTGGACCTTATCTGGCAGCACGGAATCGCATTTGTACCGCCTGTGCTACCACGTGCTGCAGTGTGCTGCCGCATGCGAACGCGCGCTGTCGCATTCCGCAGACAAAAAAGGCGATCGCGATAGCAAGTGATCGGCGGTGAAAGGATGCGTTAGCATGCTATCGCGCGCTTCAGCGTTCCGGAGTCTCCCTGCCGACCATTGCATTTTGTCCGTGATGCCGATCGCCTCGAGGATTCCGCCGCGTGCTATCGCATTATGCTTTCTGTCTCGGTCTTGCTAATGGCAGTTCTAAGCGACAGAAAGGTAAAGGGCGACGGAAAAAGGCGATTCCGTGCTGCCAGATGTGGTCCAAGTTCCAACCCTAAAAATGTTTATATTAAATATTTCTTGTTTATAATAGAATAACTTCGTCAATAAATCTTAGAACCTGGCCTAAATTCCACTAAAGTTTCATTTTGTCCTTTCAAGGAGAAGCGATTAATAGAGATATAAAACACATAATTTTTAAGTTATTTCACTATGCAGACATTAGGATCCGTCGTTTAGTCTGCAATGTTGGCTGCAAAGGATAATTAAGAGCGTATAATGCTTATGCGGACTTGAAACATTCGTGTAAGTGTAAGGCAAGGAAGGTTTTAGGAGTGACACAAGTTCACTGTGTCGCCGGTCGTCTAGTTGGTACCTATATCTATCTTAAATATTAAAATTCTCTATGTCACAATGTTAGTTATCGTACTGCTCTGAAATAGCTTTACTGATTTTTACCAAATTTTATGTGCATATTCAGTAGGTCTGAGAATCGGCTACTGGCAGCGTTGCCAGACGTCCCGATTTTGGCGGGACGTCCCGATTTTTTCATCAAAATTAAATGTACCGCGCGGGACAGGCTCAGTCCCGCTTTTCGGGGAAAACCCAAACGTAGGTACGTGCAGCGTGCTGAGAAAGAAAGGTGCACGTAATGAAGATAAGAGTGTGGGAGGTAGAGGGGTGGATTTTATTTGGCAAATTTAGCTATCTATTGTAACGCAAACGTTATTTTATCGCAAATAAAAATATAAAATTCAAAAAACTTTTGATTTTATACCTTTTTATACTTTGTCCCGCTTTTGACTAAAGAATCCCGCTTTTTCACTCAAAAAGTTCCAAAGATTTAGCACAAAAAAAATCTGGCAACGCTGACTACTGGGTACTTTTTATAGTGTTAAATGCATTTGTTGAATAAAATATAATAGTAAATTATTACAACTCGAGACTGACGGCGACCATTGTTTGTGCGACAGGATAGCGATGGACGTTACAATGGTGCCATACTTATTTAGTCACTTCAATAAAATAATATCCAGGGCGAAATACTTTATATGGCAAAACAACATTTGCCGGGACAGCAAGTAGTTAGTACTAATATCTATATATATAAAACTCAAAAGTGACTGACTGATTGACATAGTGATCTATCAACGCACAGCCCAAACCACTGGACGGATCGGGCTGAAATTTGGCATTCAGGTAGATGTTATGACGTAGGCATCCGCTAAGAAAGGATTTTGATAAATTCCAACCCCAAGGGGTTCAAATAGGGGATGAAAGTTTGTATATAATAATACTTCTTAACGTGAGCGAAGCCGCGGGCAAAAGCTCGTAATATTATAAAGCTGAAGAGTTTGTATGTTTGGTTGTTTGAACGCAATTATCTCAGGAACTACTACACCGATTTAAAAAATTCTTTCACTAATGTATAGCTAAGATGTTCCTGATTGCTTTAACCAATAACTTATGAGCTATGTACGGCACGGGCGGACCACTAGTTATAATATAAACATACACCGATTACCCCCACATCGTGCATTGTTCCGTCAAGCAATCTTAAAGTTTTACACCACGTATAATAAATAATATACAGCTATACTACAGTACTTTCATCAATCTGTCAGGTAAGACTCCAGCTGTAATTAAGTAACATGTCTAGATAGACTCAGTCGTCAGTCATCAATAACGACTGACAGGGTAATGGTAATATCTAGTTAGTAATGTAAGGCTTGTCGACGTAGCTAATATTTCATCTGGCTTAAAGTCCACAACCAATACAAAGAATTTTACAACTGGTATTTTCATCAGAATCATTTACCTTTAGATTTTGTAAGGCTAGAGCTATAAAATAAAATAAAATATTAAACTGGCAGCCATAACTAGCCTAACATTCCTGCATCGCGCTATCGAAGTTTTCTGAGCGCGTCGGTATATATACGACAGCTGAAATATATCACGTGGGCTTTGGCCTGACTGGACATACCACCTCACGCGGTCGGAAGTTCTTCCTTTGCTGCCTCCACGCATGTTATTTCCCACAATTCACAAATTACTTTATTCCAGACTCCAGTAACAATCTGGCGCTGTATTAAATCACTGGATTGGAATAATGTAAACTGGCATTTAAATTACTTTCCTACTAAAACATCAGTCAATATAGTTTCTCAATGGAGTAGAGCGGTTCTCAATAGATAGTCTAATCTACCTAATCGCTGGTTCGGTGTTTGTTAGTCAACAAACATTAATCGTGTTGACTTTGTCGCCGTCAGTAATAAATGAATGTATTTAAACTTTTGAGGGTAGTTGATAATAGATTTCTAATAATAGAAGCGAAATCCCGCCTCTAGGTATTTGGAATAATGGTAGGTACTATCACAGATTATTAAATAGTAAATAGTTACTATATAATGGCACTACAGGGAAAGTTTTCGCTTCATGCCTCTATCATGAAGATCTCCTTAGGGCGTCCATAAATTACGGTATTTAGGGGATGCGGACGAATTGCACCAAATCTCACATGAATGATCGACTGATCGTTATACCTGCAGAGCCGCCCCTCGTCACAAAACTATCTGATCAATTAACATAGTTTAGTTTAAGTAATGAAGTAATGAAGAATTTACTATGCCTATCTATGTATCCTGAGTTTGGCAACAAACACCGAGTCCCGACAATTGATATATAGAATTTGAAATCTTTAACGCTTTAATTACACCTTAACTCAATACATTGACTACAACTAATATTAAAATGTGTCTGTCTGTCTGTTACCTCTTTACGCCGAAACCGCTGAGCCGATTTTGCTGAAATTCGATATGGGGATAGTTTGAGTCTAGGAGAAGGTCATAGCATACTTTTTATCCTTGAACAAATGCACGGTTCCCGCGCGATAAATGTATTTTGACGCAACTGAGTTGCGGGTGTCATCTAGTTTACAGTTTTCACGACGAAATAGAAGTATTTTATCACATTATCCTGCTCACGAATGGTGCCACATGTATCATTATACTTTCAAATCGCATATCGCTCCCGAAATGTGTCATATTGCGACACCACGGCCTCTCCATACTACTAGTACTAACGGGAGATGTAATGTTAAAATTAGTTACTGGGATGATATAACACCTTAAGGAGCAGCGCAGACGACAGACTATCCGTGACGCACTTTTTAGACTGTGGAAATAGAACCTATGCAATTACATGCAGTAACGCACACGACGCGCAGCGCAGACGTGTGCGTTACTGCATAGGTTCTATTTCCACGACTAAAAAGTGCGTCTCGGATAGTCTGTCGTCTGCGCTGCGCCTAAAATTAAAAATACAAGTTAAGAATCCTACTATGTTATCGGTAATCTAGCTGACCCAGCAAACGTTGTTTTGCCTTGATTTCTAGTATCAATATAAAAAGTAGAAAAAACCTATTATCAGGCCTAACGAACGTAAATGCAAAATTTCATTAAAATCGGTTGAGCCGTTTTGACCTGGAACGCACAAACGCTGTGACACGAGAATTTTGTATATTAGATAATATTATACAAAATATGAGGTGGAAGAAAATTATATACTCTGTACTTAATATTATGTATATCAATTGCTTATTTAAAGTCGATTAGGCATAAAATAATTATTGTTATAGTACTCAACTCAACTAGCTAAAATTCGTTTCATGTATGGTATGGATATTAAATGTAGGTATTATTGGCATAGACGACAAAATTCAAAAAATCCAGAAAGTCACATGAGAATATTATTTGTAGCGAGACAGAAAATAAAATATTATGTGTAAAATGAATATGTCTTTCAGACTTTTCTTCAATGTTAAATGGGTGTTCCGTTCAGTGTTAACTTGCCCATAAAACATAAATTACTTAAATTTTTGTCGAGTATGGCAATATTTTTCCTGCCTAAACGTCTTTTTAACCCCCAACAGAAAAGAGGGGTGTTATAAGTTTGACGTGTCTGTCTGTCTGTCTGTTTGTCTGTGTGTGTATCTGTCCGTGGCATCGTAGCAAAGCTGGCATGATCGAGAGTGTTCTTAGCTATAATTCATCATCATCAGCCTGCTCAGTCCTGGACAATCAGGGTTTATCTGGTTCATGAAAGGCCGTTAGCAACTTGTAGTCATTTGATGGGTTTTATATTTCATTCTAGTTTGTGATATTTGTGAATATACATTATACGTATACACATAATAATGGAAAGTTGACCTGGTGCTGCAGCATCACCTGGTAATCAATAGGATATCCAACTCCTCGCCAACTAAGAGCAGAGGTTTCGTGTTTGGGCTCATTTTAATTGTGACAACCAGTAAGAAGTAGATAAAGTATAAACAGTAAATATTTACATGCTGCTGCTGCAGCATCACCTGGATTCTATAGGAACCGAGCTTCGTATGAACCCAAAGTGGAGGTTTCATGTTTGGGCTCATTTTAACGGCCTCATCGAAAAGGACATTGATAGATGGTAATCATGAAAATATGATTCTGTTGATAGGAATTATTCTGCACTATAACCAACACAAGTTTAAAAATTATGAAATAAAATTAAATTAAGAAATTAAAAAAAAACCCCCCGCCAAAACAACTTTAAAAAGTAATGAAATAATATTTACTGCCTTTAAGTTCAAATGATTCCTAACTTGTGTAAAGTAATAATTATTTTAGTCCATAATTGTTGTCAAGGTGTGTCGGGGGACCGCTAATGTAGATGTTTAATTTCACTTAATAAGTTTAAGGATCAATTCACAGCGATCTGAATCGAGATAGGTAATCAGCGGCGGTTGTAGGTTAGTTTACTTGGCGGTCCCCCGACACACCGTGACAACAATTATGGACTAAAATAATTATTACTTTACACAAGTTAGGAATCATTTGAACTTAAAGGCAGTAAATATTATTTCATTACTTTTTAAAGTTGTTTTGAAGGGGGTTTTTTTTAATTTCTTAATTTAATTTTTATTATTTCTAAGCAGCCTACTGATAAGACATAAAATACGTTAAGGCATAGTTTGCGTATAATAGGACGTATCCTATTTTACGCAAACTAACCGTAGTTGTTTTTGCACCTTTTGTGTTTTATATAAGGTGTAGAAACACCGTACTATAATTTAAGAGGAGTCCACACCGCCCTTTTTTCCATACAAACGTTGTCCCCTGTTTCCTCCCTGGATAATGCTAGTAGAGTTATAATTTTTTTCCTGAATATCTACGGCCACTAATACGATGTCCCTATGTTTTCTTTTTTTTCATAATTTAATTATTAAATGAACGTTCTAAAACCCAAAAAAATGGCCAGATTTTCCGCTGTGTTCAAACGTCCAGAAAACAGATTTGGCTAGATTATATAAAAAAAGCAAAACATAGGAACACAGCTCAAGCCTTTTTTTAATCTTTAATGAAAAAAGTACTTAAATCGGTTAAGTTTTGGAGAAGGAATCAGGGGACAACGAATCGTTGATTTTCTGGATTTTCTGCAGTTGTCTCTATCGCGTTCTGCGGTATAGGCTTGAGGTAAGGGAGACAGCTATAGATATTACACGTACTTTTTTTTCATTTCTCTAGCCCCTGGTGTATCCTCTTAAAGCAACTTTTAAAATAAACAAGTGATGTGAGGTAAATTTAATTATGGAAGTGAGCCAACTTTGCTATAAATTAAATTATATCAAAATCGGACGGCTTTTTACATTTGACCCTGACAATATTTTACTATGGTTTTATTGATAATAATTTTCTGTAGACATGTGAATTGTTTTTAATTTTAGTACCCCATAACTATTAATGTGACAAGTTGTTGTCTACAAGTAACAACAATATCATAATAAAAAAAATATCATGTTTACTATCTGCCAACTTCAAGGGGAAAACGGAAAGAAAATAACGAGAGTTTGATACCAAAATGTTAAAAAAATCTTATATATTTTAATTCAGACTGAACTGTACACAGAATATTTTCTGAACATATCATGAATCATGTTAGTCATGATAGATGCGTACCAAGTATATTCTAATATATAAAAATAAGACAGGTTTTCCTTCCTGACGCTATAACTGCAGAACGCACGAACCGATTTCCACGGTTTTGCATTCGTTGGAAAGGTCTCAGGCCCCGTGAGGTCTATAGAAAAAAAAACAGAAAAAACTTCAAGAGAAAAGCAGGTAAACAGGGAAAATCATATTATGGCAAAACAACGTTGCCGGGACAGCTAGTTTATTATATAATAATATTATCAAGAACTTTTATATAATGTGTCATACGGTTAAAATTTAAAAATGTAGTCTATTATTTTTGTTAAATTAAAAACTAAGTGTTGTCACTTGACCCCCTCCCAAAATACCTTACGTAATTTATGAACAACCCCTAAGATCGTATTAACTACAGTGTGTAACAAAAATAAGTGATAATACTTTAGGGTGTGTACGTGTTACTTGTAGAGAGTTCACTGTGAAAGTAGCAGCGCTAAAAGACGAAAAAATTTTTTCACTTTTGTATGGGCAAGGGCCCGAGCGTCACGAGTTTCCCCATACAAAAGTGAAAAAAATTTTTGGTCTTTCAGCGCTGCTACTTTCACAGTGAACGCTCTACAAGGAACACATACACACCCTAAAGTATTATTACTTATTTTTGTTACACCCTGTATAATAGTCGAGCAATAGCAATAAAGTAGTGTATAATTGTTTACTAATAAAGCATTTACCATGGTGGTAATTTATTGTTTACTTACCTATTACATACTTTGTGCTCTGTACTCAAGAATATTATGATGTATTATGAAGTATTCAAAACGATTGTCACTACGTAGACTCAGCATGATTTAACGTTTAAGAGGGGTTCCACATATTATAGTTTTTTTTCCATACTAAGGTATATTTCTTAAGAAATTGTTATATTATAATTGTTATAAATAACACTTGTTATATTTCTTAAGAAATGTACACATGAGATCATAAAATCAAAATGGGGGATCAAGTGTCCCCTATTCACTGTGAAAATAGTAGCGCTGAAAAAGCATTTTTTTCAATTTTGTATGGGGAAACTCGTGACTGGGGTGCTTGTCTACAGAATGTAACAAAAATAAGTGATATTACTTTAGGGTGTGTATGTGTTCCTTGTAAAGATTTCACTGTGAAAGTAGCAGCGCTGAAAGACCTTTTTTTTTCACTTTTGTATGGGGAAACTCGTGACGCTCGGGCCCTTGCCCATACAAAAGTGAAAAAAAAATCGTCTTTCAGCGCTGCTACTTTCACAGTGAACTCTCTACAAGGAACACGTACACACCTTAAAGTATAATCACTTATTTTTGTTACACACTGTATACAAATCACAAAGAAAAATTTGGTCTTTCAGCGCTGCTACTTTCACAGTGAATTCTCTACCAGGGAAGACACACACGCTTGTTACACCCTGTATACTGAATATACAAGTGTATAGTAATGATACGTGTTTGTGTATAATGATTCTATTTCTCCATTATACCCATTATATCATCACTCCGCGGTGGGACTGGAAGCTCATAATCCAATTCCATGACCTTCAGAGTTCAGACTCTATCGTACGTAAACTTTGTACTTAACATCTACTTAAGCAATTACAGATGATTTTTCCTTAAAGCTCGAATGTGAAAATGCTTCGGCACAAATGGGATCTCTATCTAAATATCTACGCGTTAACTTTGTATGTACCTACTTAACGTTTACTTAAGGAAGTTACAGAGGATTTTTCCTTAAAGCTCGAATGCTAGAGCTTAGACACTAATGGAATATATCGACAGGATCAATACCACGGTCTAGAAAAACCGGCGGAGTGAAACGGCGCTTTTGGGCGAGTGAGGTGACAGCTTACGAGCGCACTGAGAGATTTATTTTAATGTTTATTAATATAGTAAATATTGTAGTTACTATCGTAATCATCATTAAATAAAATTTAATTTATCATTAACCCTCTCCTACTTCTTAGCTTAGTGACTGCAAGGACCAGCGGGGCTAAAATGGTCGCTTTGAAGAATCATGATATGAATCATAATATGATTCATTTTCCTAAAACGTGGGAGAGCCATGCTTCGGCACGTATGGGTCGGCTCGAGCGGAGAAATACCACGTCCTCACAGAAAACCGGCGTGAAACAGCGCTTGCGCTGTGTTTCGCCGAGTGAGTGAGTTTACCGGAGGCCCAATCCCCTATCCCTTCCCTACCCTCCCCTATTCTCTTCCCTACCCTCCCCTATTACCCTATTCCCTCTTAAAAGGTCGGCAACGCACCTGCAGCTCTCCTGACGCTACGAGTGTCCATGGGCGACGGAAGTTGCTTTCCATCAGGTGACCCGTTTGCTCGTTTGCCCCCTTATTTTATTAAAAAAAAAACCGCAAAATGCAACTCTGCTTAAAATTCATTTCTGTATTTTTGTACTGATTTGACATTTGCCAGTTTGACAGTTTTGACAATTCATTTGCCGAATTGATTGAGAGGAATTGCTAAATGTGACCATTTTAGCTCCGCAGAAACGCAACTAGCAATATCATAATGCATAATAATATACAGTGATGATTATTACTTTAGGGTGTGTATTATAATTTATAATTATACTGCACTAGTGAAAGAAGCCGCGATGAAAGTACATTTTTTTTGTGATTTGTATGGGAAAGCTCCCGAGCGTCATGCGTTTGCCCAAACAAAAGTTTTAAATAATTATTACTCTTTCAACGCTGCTACCTTTACACTGAACTCCTGTATAGGGGACTCATATCCACCCTAAAGTATTAGCACTCTGTTTTGTTGTACCTTGCAATAACAGACGTATAACATTAAAAATATGTAAATGTTTAAACAGTTTACTTAACAAACATTTAATTATTTAAATGCCAAAATGTCATGACTCATTCGACCAAAATTCAAGTACCAAAAAGGCAATAAAAAGAATTACAAACTTTATTGTGTTTTTTTTTCGGGATTTTCGGATTGCACTTCTAAGTTCTACCTGCAGGATGTTACAAGAATTTTAATTAGAGTTTTTGACAGTTGCGCTAAGACCTACGTAATATAATTTAATAATATGATAAATGATAATGCGATTGTTTATTGTCTGTCTGTTTCTTAATAGACTGGCTGTAGTATAGGTAGCTAAGCTTAAACCACTGAACTTTATACGTGGGAGAGCCATGCTTCGGCACGAATGGGCCGGCTCGACCGGAGAAATACCACGTTCTCACAGAAAACCGGCGTGAAACAGCGCTTGCGCTGTGTTTCGCCGAGTGAGTGAGTTTACCGGAGGCCCAATCCCCTACCCTATTCTCTTCCCTGTCCTCCCCTATTCCCTTCCCTTCCCTCTCCTATTACCCTATTCCCTCTTAAAAGGCCGGCAACGCACTTGCAGCTCTTCTGATGCTGCGAGTGTCCATGGGCGACGGATGTTGCTTTCCATCAGGTGACCCGTTTGCTCGTTTGCCCCCTTATTTCATTAAAAAAAAAAAAAAAAAAAGAACTGTATTTGGGTCCAAATGATAAAGGATAAGTAGTTTTTTGTGCAGATAAATGTACATTTCCCCCGATATAAACCAAATTATGGATAACATCTACTTATTGTCAATAAAGAAATTATAAGTAATAAATATTTGATCTTATCGAACAAGTTTAGCGAAAAACCCAACATTATAAATCCTAACCTACCACGATTTTCGTGAAAACCCGAATAACATCTTTCGTGAAACTCACCACAAAAAAAAATCTTCACAAAACTAAACACTGTCAACTTTTTAACTGCTAAAAAGTATTCACTGTTTTGTTAACAATTATTAACATCGACAACTGCCGGCTACGTTATTCGTCAGACGCGAGTGTACGAGCTACGCACTCCGGACAGACTGACCGGCCATTGAGTGAAACTATGTAGTATGTACTACTACTAATACTACATAATAAACAGTACTATGCTATGTTGGTATCTCAGGTAGTGCCATGTAGTGCTTAGTTTCTAAGGTTTTTTTTTTGGGTTATCTTCTCGTAGTACTGCAAACGACACATAACAAAGTAGGTAAGTTAACTATTAGGTTAAGTGCTAGTGTCTTAACAGTGCCTAGTTTCCGAAGTTATTTAGCTGGAGTATTATTTAAAATATAATAGCTGATTGAATAAATAATAAATAAAGATTAAAAAAGTGAAGACACATGAAAATATATTCACAAAATACTTACGTACAGAACCCTTCTTATGCGATTCCGACTCTCACTTGGCCACCTCCTCCTCCACCTCGACTATTCTAAAATTATAAAAATAATACAATATTTTGGAATATTTTTAAAAAATAAACTACACGGATGAAATATGTGTAATATTTCATCCATGTAGATATCTATATATCAGTGATTCCCAAAATGGTCGGTGGATCCCAAGATCCACGCGAGACTCGACGGGGGTCTACGGTGGGCCTGACAAAAAGTAAAAATTAATTATTAAATTAAAAAGACTTGATTTCTATTATCAGAAAGCAGCAAAGTGACTGTTACTTAAAATTAAATTAGTACTGTAGGAAAAGTTGGAAAGAGAGGAGTTTGGGAACCTCCGCTCTAAAGAAATAAAGATTATCATCGTTATATTATAAAAAAAAAACGTCTCGTAAAATTGTAATACCCTAACCCTTGTCATAAACCCATTACGTTGTGACAGTATATAGAACGTGTGATAAATAAATTACAATAATAAAATATTATACCACAAAACGCGGAAAACACACCGAAATGAAGATCCCACCAAAAAAAAACCTTATGTGGACGCCTGGCAACACGACCACATAAGGATTTGCCCTGTGAAAAAGATATCAGACCTCATGTAGATTGTAGAGCCAAACTTCTGGCTTCGCCGCACCCCCGGAGTGGGTTGTATTAGGTTTTTTCGTTACGGAATTTCTTGAAGTTTATTTAAAAATAGGTCACGTAGTATGGGTATGCTCCCTTACATCATAAGACACTACAAAAAGCGTTAACAATAACAGCAAGACAACCAACAACAACACTGCATCTGCTTATATTTAATGCGCAATATAAGTCAGGCAGCACTGGCCAAGTTCGAGTTGGAATCATGTGCAACAGGTTCCGTGTTAAACAGCTAAATAAGTATTTTGTCTTTTGATTTAATTGTACTATATTTCTTTGGTACCCTGATTTCCATGTTTTGGATACCGCTGTCAATCCTAGCTACCCAGGAAATGCAGTGGTGGCAATGTAATAATAATAGCTCCCACACCGGTTTCGGTGACGGTGGCCGGTTTCATTGAAACCAGGCCAGCTACACAGGACTAATTTTATAGTGCCCAAGTTTATACTCTCATAACCAAGTGGGACGGAAGACCGACACGACTGGCGAGAGATCAGGCGCGGGACCGACTTTTTACGTGCCCATCCGACGCATGGATCATCTTACTTGTCAGACAATCAGGTGATCAGCCTGCATTGTCCTAACTAAACTTGGAAATAACATGTTTCCAACGCAGGAATCTAACCCACGACCTCCGAGTCAAGAACCGTGCTCTATACCACTAGACCACGAAGGTGGAAATGTATAGTAGGCTTAAACTACTAGTCGTGCAACGCACCTGCAGCTCTTTCAATGTTGCGAGTGGCAATGGGCGACTGTAGTTGCTTTCCATCAGGGCTCGTTTGCTCGTTTGCTCACCTTATCAGGGCGAGCGAAGCGAGCCCTAGTATATCCCACAACTTTTACATTTTGAGGTACACTTTACGGAAAAACTATCACGCCTATTGAGTTGTGCTTTAACAAATACTTAATAGAAATTTTTATTTTTAATTTTATGTAGATGTGTTATCATCAGTCAGTCAAGGTGTCACGACGCGATAGCCCTCACAAAGCTCGGCTTTTAGCTAGTTTTATTTAAAAAAAATAACTAGGAAAATCCCTATTCGACGTGCTGCGCCGTTAGGCAAACTACGAAACCGTATTCCACAACCGTATATCGTTATATAGATTGTGCTTATTCTATGAGTGGCTGAACTCACACTTGGCCGATGTTTAGTCCATTAATAAGAACACGATAGATTCATTACTCATTAACCACAACACGCGCGCGACCGTTATAATATCACAAACCACTAAACGAACGTTAAGGATAATATTCAATTCACATTTCAACTGAGTTTCAGCGTAACGTGTAGATATGATGCAATTTTACATGAGCCAGTGAAAACTGAAATCTGGGGGCACGGCAGTGCCCCCGCCAAGCTTTTTAGCAAAGGCACGGCCGTACCATACTTTTCTCGAAGCGGTTCGCGGCTATTTCACACCCCCTTTATCTTCGATGTTAACAAAGCTAGGGATTTAGAATTTCGGTCACTAGGTGCAAGTATTAAAATTAGCTTAACCTCCAAATTACATGAAATGTCGATAAATAGTTTAATAGTTACGGATGATCAAAGTTACTACATTTTGTCACTCACTGACTGACAAATCATCAAAATTCTAAGGTACTTCTAGCAGACTTAGAACCTTGAAATTCGGTACCCGAATAGGTATTTATTCACAATGAAAGGAAAAATTATGAAATCGGCCAAGTGCGAGTCGGACCAGCGTTCCGTACCATAAAGTTGTATGATAGCCCCCCTTAAATAATAAGTTTATTTATTTTTTATTATTAATTATTAAAGTTTAAATACAATTGACTATTTTCTGAAATTTTCAAAAACATTACTGTTACCATTATATAGAGCAAAAAAGGGAAAAAAATCGTGCTAGCTGTACTATGACCATTAATAATTTATTTTATTTTTTATTTGAATAGCGAGAGATCAGGCGCGGGACCGACTTTTTACGTGCCCATCCGACGCATGGATCATCTTACTTGTCAGACAATCAGGTGATCAGCCTGCATTGTCCTAACTAAACTTGGAAATAACATGTTTTCAACGCAGGAATCGAACCCACGACCGGTTTTAGCTTTTATAACGACACCAGCATAATTTGTGAAAATTGCAGCTATTTAGCTATTGCGGTTCTAGAGATCCAGCCTGGTAACATACGGATGGACGACGGACAGACAGCAAAGACTTATTAATATGGAATATGGGTCCCGTTTTCATCCTTTAGGCAGGGAAACCTAAAAACTGAAAAATAATAATATAATACTTTATTACATAAAATGAAAATATTTTTATGTTTGTAACTCTGCAAGAACTGTGTGAGTTTCGATTGCATATTTGTTTTACGTACAAAAGGCTTTAAGTTAGTTATGTACTTAATGAAATGGTATTAATTAAATAAATAAAAAAATACATACAGCCGAACGTATTACCTCCTCCTATTTGGAAGTCGGTCAAAATAGTATGAAGCTATGTACAGAAAAGATGTAACGTGACCTGAATAGAAAAGAAAAAAAAACCTTAAAAAAAGAAATGAAATCCCATCAAAAACATGAAATGTAAAAGGAACCAAGCAAAATATTGCATAGCTATTCAATACTTCTGTCGTAAAAAGTTTTCAGATCACATTCAAGCCAAGCCTTCAACTTATTTTGTAATTTAAATCAACATTCAGTAAATGTATGAATAGATTTCTTTATTTTATAATTATTATAGTGGCTTGGCAATGACCACTAGAGAAATAATCAGCGACTAATTGAATTTATTGGGTACCATCAGCCACATAGCGTCACATTACATACTAAAACACTTTACGCTTGCCATCTGTGTAAGTATGAACTCCTCCAAATATGCAGTTTTTTTTTTCTTTTGTGCTCATTGCCAAGCCACTATAATAATTATAAAATAAAGAAATCTATTCATACATTTACTGAATGTTGATTTAAATTACAAAATAAGTTGAAGGCTTGGCTTGAATGTGATCTGAAAACTTTTTACGACAGAAGTATTGAATAGCTATGCATTATTTTGCTTGGCTCCTTTTACATTTCATGTTTTTGATGGGATTTATTGTCGCCCGATAATCATTATTCATTATTATATAATTATCGGCAACTACGCCACTAAAAGTATCTAAATTACCTTTAAGAACGTTTTATGCTAACCCATCCTTACCCTTTTTTTTTATGAAATAAGGGGGCAAACGAGCAAACGGGTCACCTGATGGAAAGCAACTTCCGTCGCCCATGGACACTCGCACCATAAGAAGAGCTACAGGTACGTTTCCGGCCTTTTAAGAGGGAATAGGGTAATAGGGGAGGGTAGGGATGGGAAGGGAAGGGAATAGGGGAGGGTAGGGAAGGGAATACGGTAGGGGATTGGGCCTCCGGTAAACTCACTCACTCGTCGAAACACAGCGCAAGCGCTGTTTCACGCCGGTTTTCCCACGTCAATACCCTTCATGACTTCCCATAATATAATTATAGTTTTTTACTGAATTTTGCAATGAAATCGACCACCATCACCGAAACCAGTGTAGGAAGCATTACTACTATTTTAGTAACAATACAGATTATTATTATTGCTCAATGTTTTCATGGGCTTTCCCTGTGGTTTTCCGAACCGCGACATCAACGTTACTTCACTATTTCGTATAAATTTTTGCCATAACTTTTAATAGCGTAAAAAAATATTATGGTACCTAGTTATAATTATTTTTAAGGTTTTATAATCGTGTGATCGTGTAAAAACGGGGCTCTATTACTAAAACTTTGCTGTCTGCCCGACTGTCCGTCTGTCTGTCTCCAGGCCCCAGGGCTGTAACTCAAGTACCTCGATAGCTAGATACATCAAACGATAGAAAAAACACAGTTTTCGCCTATTTTTGCTCTATAACGGCACGCAACCCTTCGTGCGAGAGTCCGACTCGCAATTATTGTCCGATTTTTTTTGGTTATGACAAGTTTTCGAGATAGAGCCAATTGAACATAGTTAATATTATTATTTTATCACACAAATAAACTCCGGGTCATTGTCATTGAAATATAATTTGGACACAGTGCAGTGTTATCAACTTATCACCATAATTAATGGGGTAGGGTAGTTATCACTGTTATACAGTATAAATACAAATGTCATAGTTAATAGTTGATACTGTGTAAAGACTAGAGACATGGCCTCTATCATGAGCTCTTAAAGCCAGCCAGAATACTGACTGGCTCGCATTTTGGTACCATGACCTCTATTTTCCAGCCAGTCAGTGGTCACGTGACACAAAACTCACTTCTCCATTGTTAACTGAGTAATAATTTCGTATCATTTGGTATCATGCCAACACTTCTGACATAAGCTCGCTTGCTTTTACGTCAAATACAGCAATTCAATAAACACCAACCAACGAGTAGCTTTTACTGAATAGTTTACATTTTAGTAATTTTATTACATACTTTTTAGTCTTATATTATATTGCTATTTAGTTGGTTAGTTACTTAATAAGTTATATTTTAGTCTATAGCATATATTTTAGTGAAAATAATTCGTTATTAAAACCAAAAAACTAAACATTCGAAGTGTCCAAATTTTTGGAAAACGATTAAGTATTCTCAAGTTAATCACGAAGTGATACATAAGTAAAGACGTAGAGACCTTAGTAATCCATTTAGTGTTAGTGAGGTTTCAGAATAATAACATAAGTGAGGTGTAGTATACCTATATGTCTAGTCAACAATAAGGTTTGCATTTGTGCGATGAGCTAAGACTGCATTGATTTAGTACACAAGAAACACATACAAGGTATAAGGAACACAAGTGTTGTGTATAATTACTGTAAAACAAGTATGAATTTTCACCAAAAACGTACAGGTACAATCTTATAGTTGCATTGTAGGTTTTTGTGTTATTTCACAAACTATTTCCTTGTAAACCTGAAGTATTTTGGTATATGCATGATAAACACTGCACCAAAGAGGTAAATTCAATATTAAGTACTTACTTTTAACAAGAATTTTCAGAACACAACCTTTTAAACTTTAGATGTATGTATAACATGCTCCGGGTAAACATTGACACACCTAAACTAATAGAAAAGTTAAATAATTGATAATATCATAGAATCCCAATTAGCTAAATTCTCATATGAGCACTTTTTCATTTATAACTTCTTCCCTTGACTACAATATGGTATTATATGATGGGAATAGTGTAAATCACTAAATTTTACTCAAAAACAAAAACCTACATTATAGTACTTTTCCAAAAAAGTCTTACTTAATAAGAATTGCATAACAAACATATGGAACTTATTGTTCATAAAACATAATATTATCATAGGAACATATATTATTATGTATTACCAAAAATACTTTTGTACTTACCTCAATAATAATAATAAGTAAGTATTAGTTTTATATTAAATTAAAACTTAAAATACATGAGGACTTACTATGTACTTCTTAGGAACCTATCTTAGGAGCATTTCGTACAATCTTTTGATTGCAGTAGGTCTTTGTGTTATTTCACAAACTATTTCCTTGTAAACCATGCATGATAAACGCTGCACCAAAGAGGTAAATTCAAAGGTATTACTTTCTCAATAACAAGAATTTTGAGAACACAACCTTTGAAACTTTAGATTCATGTATATTCACGAATAAATATTAACACACACACATACACCTAAACTACTAGAAAAGTTAAATCATTGATAATATAAAATCCAAATTAGCTAAATTCTCATATGCACTTTTTCATTTATAACTTCTCTTGACTACAATATGATATAATATACAATGGGAATAGTCACTAAAACTCAAAAATATAATCCTACATTACTTATAGTACTTTTTCAAAAAAGACATAAAAAAATTGCATAACAAACATACTTATTGTTCATAAAACATAATGTTTTCATTGGAACTTATATTATTATTACCAAAAATACTTTTGTACCTCAATAATAATAATATTAGTTTTATATTATTACATTAAAATTTAAAATACATGAGGACTTTAGTAAGTCCTCATGTATTATACATTTTAAAAAGATGTGGTCGTTTTAGGGACCTATCAGACAGAGTGGTCATGCGTTGAAGCATTTGCGTTGGTGACTGAGGAGCAATTCTGACACATTCAGAACTCCTCCTGTGTGAGTATATAGAGATACTCACACGGGAGGCATTCTACAACATAATACAACACAAAGAACACAAAACCCTTGACCGCTCTCTGTCTGAGATATCCCAGGCAATTTCCCATAGTTGCAACTTGCAATGCAGTTTTTAATTGTTATTGGTTTGCCAAATAAAAGTCTGAAATTATAATATTGTTTTTATCTTTCATCAAAAGTTTGTATTTGAACTCCTTTAATAATAATAAATTAATATTTACGCAAGGGATATTTGATTCATCTTCTTTGATTTTAAGTGACAAGACCTTGTTTAAGATTTCCGCTGTATAAATATTTTTATAAGTATAATATAAAAGAGATTTACCACTTGCCTATCTGATACTAGGTTGATAATAAGATGTAAGACAAATATAGTACCTATTGATGAAAGCTGTGTATGAATATGTATCTAAGGTAGGTATATTTAAGTGAGAAAATAAATGAAAAAACATTTAAAAACGAGTATTTATTAAATTTCTTTTAATTAAAGCTTTTGAGTGAATATATATTATCTTCCTAGGACTTTGTCATCATTACACTTGCAATTCTTCATTATAAAATGTAGTACTTATAGTATCTCAGTGTTAGCAATCATCCTTTATCCTGAAAAATATTTGGTTCAGCGTACACAATACTAATAATGTAAAATGCCTTACAAGGCACGAAAAGGGCATTATTAAACTTATAAATTGCCTGTTTATGTTACAATAATACCTATTTGAAAGCTCAAAAAAACGTAGGTGTTCAAGAATGAGTTCAAGTTCAACAAACTATGTTCAACTCATGACATCAACTCTGTTGTAATGCATGTAATTGTAATCCACAAGTTTGATGCATTTCTAAGACTTTTTCATGGTAGATTATTTAGCGTAGGTATCAAGTAGGTATAGGATATAATAAACTTATCAATTTCTTGCTTATAACATAATCTCTATAAACTTAATAACAATATCCAATTATCTTTTTTTTTTGTCTCCTTCTTCTTCTCTTTTTTAATTGCCGACTCAGTTAGTTGCCAATGTCAGAGAATTCTTTCTCCTCTAGATCGCCATGCTTGTGATAATATAAACATGAAGGAGTGTTATTTTCTCAGTGTTTTCATAAAGGGCTTATAAAATACCAAAAAATATAAATAAAACCATTTACACATTTATAATAATTACCTTTAAATACAATAAATCAGTGCAAAAGTAACTATTCCTACATTGACCACGTTTTATATTAGAAAATAGTATATTTTATAATAAAAAATATTAATCTTTTTTTAAACTATATTTTCATCTTGATTTACAATTTTTCCGTTAGTCGTTATGGCTAAGCCATTTCAATTCCTAAAAAAAAAAACAATTTCGTTGGTCAAATTTGACGTTCGTGTTTGACATTTCTTAATCCAGTTCAGAGACAAATATTACAGGTTAAAACCACTCAGAAGTAAAAGTGCACATGATACGGAAACAGAACCATTCACTTTACAACTGTTTACATACCTGCACGGATTAGCTCAGGTTTTGACAAAGTTAATGATAGGGGGGCAGGACGATAAGCAGCCCGTAGCGTCGTTTGAAACATCATTCGTACTAATTAACTAATTATTATGAGCCTTAAGGCTATATCACATTATCATCATAATATAATATACTAGCTGTTGCCCGCAACTTTATCCATGTGAATGTATGTCATTTATTCATTATAATCATAGAGAAAACATTACACACACACTACAATGTGCACACTACCATCTTACTCAAAAACTTGTCATTTTCTATACAAAGCCGCGATCGACAATATCTGACACTTCATTGTCAATCGCGGTTTATATAGAAAATGAAAAGTTTTTGACAGAGAGTCAATGACCGCTACCGCCATGTTTCGCCGAGTATAGTATAGAAGTAGTAGAACTAAAAGTAAAAAAGATTTTTACGGCAAAATTTATCGTTCCCGCGCAATACACTATTAGCTGTAAAAGATGCTACAGATAGAACCTTCTGTACTTGGATGCCTTCTGTACTTGGATACTTGGATTGGTGCATAGACTATAGCCCATATCAGAGATTAAAAAAAAACTCTGAATCGCTGCATATCTCTAGACTCTACATGTAGCTACATATTATGTAGCTATATGTAGAGTCTAGAGATATATTCTTAATCTCTGATATATGGAATACTAGATGTCCCGCGCGGCTTCGCCCGCGTAAATTAGGAATTTCACAGAAACCGTACATTTTCGAATAAAAATAGCTATAAATACTCCTTTCACGTGGTCTACTCTATATAAGTGCCAAATATTGATATATATGGAATATACCAGTGATGGCAAACCTTTTCGTATCACTTTAATGGTATCACGTACATAATATGGACATAATATCTCTACTATTATGTAGAGTCTAGAGATATTATGTCCCTAAATTAGCTAGTACAAAAGGACTAGGGAATAGGGACTGAGGGCTCGACAAGGACTGAGTACACAAGCGCTTTGTTTCATTCTGTGTCAGCTTTCTTTGTGCTTCCAAATAGGCTCCATTGTACTAACTGAATCCGGTACCTATATAGGACTGCCTTGGAGAGTAATGCGGGGAATTAATTTAAAAAATACTTGCTACTATTTTTTAAGCGCCTTGTGCCTTTGGTCCACTATACATTCCCAGTTTCCACCTCTGTAATTCTTCTGTATCGCCAGGGTAGTCAGTATCCAAACACGTTTTTATTTTATTTATTTTACCATTTATTTCAGGCATCTAGGTCCATAATACAAATACCTAAAGGACTAACATACATATTATTATTATACACTTAAAAACTATACTTTGTCACGTGTTGACGGCGACGTGACGCGCTTCGTTCTGGAGTCTCCCCCGGAACCTCCGATAGACCACATCCATCGGCCAGAACTCCGGCGCCTCAAAGGTCTAAAGATTCGTCGGTACTCTCACCACAAAGGAACTAAAGTTAATTTTGTGGCGAGACTGCTGCAGACGCTCGACCCTCAAGCGCAATATTGTCTTCTTCTGGTTGTAGTCCACGACGTCTTCGATCTCCATGGACCTGCCATAAAAGCCTTTGATAAGTTGTAATATATCCAACGGATTCCGTGATGAAACTTTATTTTTTTTAAATTTAAAGGGACATTAGTTTTGCAAATAAAAACTCCTGTAGATATATACGGTATCAACTTGACCAAATCGATTACCTAAATTAAATAATGTACCAGAAATAAGGCTTTAAGGCTGATTTTAGTCTCACGCTGACCACTCGCTGACCATCAGCGCTGACACCGAAATATATTAAATATAAGCGCAGACGCAGAAAACGCCTCCTATAATTTCATACGTATCTCGGGCAATCAGCGCCGACGCGATGGCGCGCGCGCGATATTAGGCGGGTCACGCTGACCTCTCGCTGACCGTCGGCGCCGACACCGAAATGTATAAAATATCAGCCCAGACCGCGACGCGTTATTCAAAAACGCTTCCTACAATAATTCCATACATCTCGTGCCATCAGCGCCGACGGTGAGCGCGCAGTCAGTGTTACTCTAAAATCCGCCTAAGCCATTGACTTTATATCGCGGAAGCGACAATAGTCAATCTAGCTATAGTGGCTATTCTGCATAGTCTTGCAGGTTCCATCGTCGTTTTAAGTCACACAGTCAGTAAAAAAACTAACAAGTAGTTTTCCGTAACATTACAATAGTACTTGTCAGCAACAAACAACAATACACGCCATATTCAGCTTGATAGCATTTGTATTTTTTTTGTTATGCGCCTTCAAAGTTGGATTTTCAAGTCGATTTTTTTTTCAATTAAATTTCTTAATATTTGAATACAATTCGATAACTTATGCAATTAAAAGCAACTTTTGTTATGAAACCACCTTCATAAACGCAATATTTAATATACCTGTCGAACAAAGTTGTCTCCCGATGCGTACAAACTACGAAAGACTGACGTCATACTTTCGTAGCACTTTGTATGGAGCGTTTCGGACCTGCCCGAAGAGATATTTGAATTGTCATATCTTGGTGAATTTGTAAGCTATCAGAGTCATTCTTTCAACGATGTTTCTATTTTTTAAGTGTCTTTCAATTACCGATAAGAAAAAAAAATAGTCATCATGCCTATTATAATTATGGTTCACCAATCACCACGCCAAAACGATTTAATGCTAGGGCAAGTTGGCACCAGCTACCAAGTGGAGTGAGTAGAGTCGTGCCACTCTCCTTGGTAGGCGTAATCAGGCTCTAGCCGTGTGTGCAGGGCACACTTTCCTTGAATAATTATACGAGATATGGGGGAAATAATACACTTATAGGATTAACTTTCACTGAAACTTATGTATTCAAGAGTAAATATGAGCCGAATATAAAACTTTCCCCTTTTTGGAAGCCAGTTAAAAGTAAAAAAAAAGGACATTATAATATATCTACACCAGCCTTTCCCAAAGTGGGATATAACGCCCCCTTGTTGGCGCTGAAGGTCTGAAAAGGGGCGGTGTGGGACCCAGAAAAAAATGAGGGCGTTGTGTAGAGGCTTGGGGGGTGATTTATTTCATCAGGATGCATTTTAAATTGAAACAATGGGGGCGCTAAAATATAATTTGTTCCTAAAGTGAGCGGTAGACAAAATAAGTTTGGGAACCTCTGATCTACACTATAGTTATGACACAAAATAATATAATAATTAATATATTATTATGGTTTTAGTCCTAACTCCTGAGCCCTGACTCCTAACTCCTGCTGTCCTGACACACACAATATGAACAGTGGTCACCGCGCGTGTAGAGGCGCTATATTATAACTCTAACACCCAGTTTGTGCCAAATATGTCACCACCTGATGGGTGTATTTATTGGAATAGATCATCCATACTTAGCTTGTTGCTAGAATAAAAGTCTCCTTAACTACATAATATTATTAGCCCAAGAGCCATGGGCAGCAAGATCTTCGTTATTTTATAAAAGCTGTAAGTTTTCTGTACTTACATGAAAATTTACAGAGGTAAGACGAACGACCAGCGAGTATATTATAATAGTTTGGGTTGCGGTTACTTTAGGTTCTAAAATACCACTTGATTCCTCTTAAAGTTCTCCTAAACCTTGTGAACTTTGTGTCAAGAGGTTTTGTTAAAATATAAAGCTAAATATTTTTAAATATTTTCTGTGGGATAAGAATATATTTTTTTAGGATCACTGCGGGCGTCCGAACACCGACAGTTTCTTCCCACTGCCATAAACTTTAAACTCTAAATATAAGATAATAATTAGACTATAAGGTTTACAGCCAATATTGACCTGACTTATAAGTTACTAGCTGTTGCCCGCGACTTCGTCCGCGTGGACTTTAGTTTTAAATAGTTGTTTCCGTACATCGATTGAGTCGTTTACGCGCAAATCAGAAAAGTATATTGTGTGGGAACCGCACATTTTTCCGGGACAAAAAACATTCCTTGTCCCAGATTCAAATTAGTATCTCCAATCTCCATGCCAAATTTCATCAAAATAGATTAAATAGTTTAGGCGAGAATCATAAAAGTTTATTGTTCGGGAACCGTACATTTTCTGGGACAAAATTAGTATTACTTGTCCTTTCCCGAGACTCAAAGTATCTCCATACCAAATTCCATCAAAATATTTTTCCGGGACAAAATATATCCTATGTTCTTTTTCGGGACTCAAAGTATCTTTATACCAAATTTCAGCAAAATGGGTCCAGCCGTTTACGCGTGATGTCATGACCACGCGAAGTATAACGTTCCGCGCAGCTTCGCCCGCGTTAATTAGATATTTCACAGACAAATTAGTCCACAAAAAATAGCTTATAATCCTTCACGTGGTCTACTTCTTATTTGTGCCAAATAACAGAAAAATTGCTCCAGTAGTTCGTGAGATAAGCCCTTTCAAATAATTTCCCCCTTTTTTCCACATTTTCCTCTATTTAGATAAAATATAGCCCGTAGCCTTCCTCGATAAATGGGCTATCTAACACTGAAAGAATTTTTCAAATCGGACCAGTAGTTCCTGAGATTAGCGCGTGTAAACAAACAAACAAACAAACGAACTCTTTCCAAATATAATATTAGTATAGATAGCGTGATAAATATAGCCTACAAGTATATAGCCTTCCTCGATAAATGAGCTATCTAACACTGAAAGAATTTTTCAAATCGGACCAGTAGTTCCTGAGATTAGCGCGTTCAAACAAACAAACAAACTCTTCCCAATTATAATATTAGTATAGATAACCAAACAGCGTAAGTTCACCGCCTTAATTACATAGTTTCTCTGATATTTGCAAGGGTCTAAAATAATAGATAGTTGAGAACTTACACAAATGTTTAGCTGCCCTCAATGCTTCACTCTTAAGATTTGTGTATAGCCAAACATACTTTCATCAGAGTGGTTCCTAAGTTATCGGTATAGCCACAGAATAGCACAAGTATATAGCTTAAAAAGGATTACAGGGGTGAAATAAAAATGAACAGTCTATAGAACGCGCGGGCTTTATTTGTCAAGATTCTAATCGACCACTTTTGGTCGATTAGAATCTTGACAAATAAAGCTTAACCTTCTTTTCGTTTACTCTTTTTAGGGTTCCGTACCCAAAGGGTAAAAACGGGACCCTATTACTGAGACTTCGATGTCTGTCCGTCTCCGTCTGTCCGTCGGTCCGTCTCCGTCTCTCCGTCTGTCTGTCTGTCTCCAGGCTGTAACTCATGAACTGCTATAGCTAGACATCTGAAATTTTCACAGATTGTGTATATCTGTTGCCGCTATAACAACAAATACTAAAAACATTTTTTTATTTTTTTATGAAATAAGGGGGCAAACGAGCAAACGGGTCACCTAATGGAAAGCAACTTCCGTCGCCCATGGATACTCGCAGCATCAGAAGAGCTGCAAGTGCGTTGCCGGCCTTTTAAGAGGTTAATAGAGGAGGGTAGGGAAGGGAAGGGAATAGTTGAGGGTAGGAAAGGGAAAAGGTAGGGGTTAGGGGATTGGGCCTCCGGTAAACTCACTCACTCGGCGAAACACAGCGCAAGCGCTGTTTCACGCCGGTTTTCTGTGAGAACGTGGTATTTATCCGGTCGAGCCGGCCCATTCGTGCCGAAGCATGACCCTCCCACGTATTTAAGGGGGGCTCCCATACAACAAACATGTTTTTTTTAGCCTTTTTTGCTCTATAAGTATCAATAATGGCAACAGGTAAGTACTTGATTTTTTCTAAAGTCCTTAGTTATATGTGTTGTTTAATATTTAATAATAATAATTAAATAAAATAAAAAATAAGGGGGGCTACAATACAAAAAACACAATTTTTGGCCTAATTTTGCTCTATAATGGTACGGAACCCTTCGTGTGCGAGTCCGACTCGCACTTGGCCGATTGTTATTGTTTACTTTTTTATTATTTTTCTTTAGTGCATAAAGAAAAGTAATAAAAAAGCGAATTACTTACTGTTTTCTCCATAATTATAACTAAATAGTAAACTACACTAGTAAAAATCATTCTTCAAAACTACGGAAGATTAATTTTTTTTTTAATATCCTAGTTTAGTATATAATGAATCTGACGCGACAAAAAAAAATAAAAAAATCTGATGATAAAAATTGTCTTGTCAAAAAAATCAAAACTAAAAAAACCGGCTACATCCAAAATTAAAACAACCAAAAAAATTACTAATACAACCAATTTAATGAATTAAATGAAAAATAGCAACAATTCCAGTACTACATAAACAGTTGCTGCAATTTTAGTAACTAAGTTCTCATATTCTGCAGTTAACAATCAAGTGTAACAGTCACGATTCACGAATCACGAGAACTCAAGAGTCAAGGTTCAAGATGAAGGTGATTTTTCATATGGCGGCTGTAGTGCTGACGATCCTTCTGCTAGTGTTCAGACGAGGTGTAGCCGGACCTGTTCCTTACGTAAGTTTTAGATTATAATTATTAAGCAGACGTATATTATGTCCTGATTAGATTACAGATTTTCTTCGCACAATGACGCCTGCAGTACTTATATTGTGTAGATAGTAGAGACATGGAGATAATATTATTTCGATTTAGAGTGAAAAGGTACAAAATGTTGTCTTGATGCTTTCTTAATTGCTAAAATATTCAAATGACCTCTTTAATCTTTATTATCCTTATTGTCTATAAGGATAATAAAGATTAAAGAGGAAGATAGATGATTATTGATTAATGATTATACTAGCTAAATAGCTAGTATAATCACTATTCAATACCGAGCTTTGCTCGGTATTCGATAAAACATAAATAAAATGACATTTTCTAAAAATGATTCCTAGCTAGATCGATTTATCGCCCCCGAAACCCCCTATATACTAAATTTCATGAAAATCGTTGGAGCCGATTCCGAGATTCCGATTATATATTTATATATATACAAGAATTGCTCGTTTAAAGATAAAAGACTTAGCCCGGGCGCGCACTAGCGGCCATCGAAAGTATGGTGTGGCCAGGGCCCCCGCTACCATATTATGTGCAATGTGTGCAATGCACACGGGCGCCATCCTCTAGGGGCACCAAATCGTCATCTTTAGGGGCGCTAAAACCAAGGACCCAAAAAATTTACCTAAAGGGCCGCCAAGATCCTTTTTTTGCACACATAAATAAATAAATAAATAAATAAAATATCTTCAAAATGGGTATCATGATACACTTTTTGAAAGTCGAACGAAGAAACTACGTTGCCTACCATCGGTTCGGGAACTACCCCACACAGGCGCCATCCAGTAGCCCTTACGGGGGCCCTGGGTGTGGCCGCTTGTCAGCGTGCGGCCAGGTGCGCGTGATCTATGGCGGTTTCATACTAAGGTATCTACCTCGATGGCCGCAGCGGCCTGGCCGCCGCGGCTTGGCCGCTAGTGCGCGCCCGGGCTAACTGTGTGCAGAGGCGGCGTAAGGCGTGGGCGGTGGGCGGTGTGGCCGGGGCCTGTGGACGACCGGCTGGCCTCGCAGTCTAAGGGGCCTCGCGCCCCTTGGATTACGAGGGTTTTTTATTTCCCTCAATCATTTTCATAACTTTGAATGTTCATAGCATCGAGGGCATATCGAGGTTCATAGTTTCCTGTTGGTTTCCTGTTTCAACCTACTGTATATTTTTGTTTTTTTTTTCAGAAAAATGAAGAGCACTGCCGACCTACAGACTCGGATAAGCCGTTTCTAGCGCTCAAGTCTCTTTCAAGCAGCGTCTCCAGCGAGCCTCTCCCTCCAAAATACAAGCGCGATCCTGAATACTATACAGATTATGAACCTATGATAAAAAATATGTATTCATAATTTAACTTTTCTGTCAAATTAATTTTGATCTACCCAAATTGAATAATTTAATAAAAATAGTAAATAATAAAAATGTATTTTTTCCATAATAATAATTATAATACTTATACCGTACATAACATGTAAACTATGAAAAAATACCTAATATACAGTGCGTCAAGAAAGTGAAAAAATTAAAAAGTGGCAACATCGTAGTGTCATCCCTTTCAAATCAATCTGAGAAAAAAAGGATGACACTACGATGTTACCACTTTTTAATTTATTCACTTTCTTGACACACTATAAAACAATACTGAGTCTGGCCATAAACGGACCGCAAGTTGCAGTCCGGAGTCGGGACCAACTGTTTTAGAGCGGTCGCGTTAAAATTTGCACGGACCGCTCAAGAACTGCGGATTTCAATTTAGTATGAAAACTGCAGATCGCCGTGCGGCAACCGCATTTTGCAGTCGGTTTCGACTTTCGACTCCAAAATGCGGTAAGACCGCTTTAGAGTCTATGGCCAGCCTAAGGCCGGCCATAGTAAAGTCTATGGCCGGCCTTAGGCTGAACAAAGCGGTTGCGTTAAAGTCGTACACGACTTCAACACGACCGCATCATGCAGTAGACCCTACAGTAGACCATACGTTACCTTTGTTTTTCGGTGAAATTCGACCGCAGAGCGACTGCTCCGACCGCTCGAAAACTGCTACAGCAGTTCATAAATGCAATACAGGCTACAGCCTGTATTGCATTTATGAATTTATTTTATTAAATTCGGAAAACTTACGGCTAAATACAAAAGCAAATACAAATTACACAAACATGAAGGCCAATTACAAGTTTTCACAGATAAACAGAAAAAAAACTTACATACAAAATTGGAGTCAGTGGTGTGTCAATTTAGTGTGGAAACTGCAGATCACCGTGTGGCAACCGCATCTTGCAGTCGGTCTTGAATGGCCTCGATACTCGACGGTCCGTCTATGGCATTATGTACGCAACAAATTGTTAAATTGGATTAGGCAAAACGTAGCAAGTGATATATATTAAAAGAAGAAGATAGATATCTCTTGTCAGGTGAGTGGTGACATTTGTCAGACAAAATTTCAAAGTACAAACTTCAATCAGTTGTCACTTGTCTGATGTCTCTTGTCAACACTAAACTGACCAAACTCAATATTTTAAAATAAATTTGTTAAATCTTTGTAATATTATTATTAAACCGCTTTATAAACGCGAAAAATACAACTAAATATCATACAATAATGCTTTGTACCTAATGTATTAGCGAACGTTAGTGGTGTTACATTAAAAATATTGATTTGTTTCGTCGCTTCTCGCCGCAAATATGTCCAAGTGGTGAGTATTATATTAATAGAGCATTTTGGATGTGACTACGACAAACACCGTCGATATTTAATGATAATACTCTTATTTCATACTCCTATAATATGTTGCAGGCAATCTGAAAGAAGTATTCATGAGATGCTGAAAGATACGCCGCCTATTCGCGAGTCCAGCGACTCAATAACGTCAGGAACGGAGCCGAAGTTCCCCACGTCGCGGTCCATGCCGTTCCCGCCGGCGTATGGTAATTATCATATTATATCTAATTGAGTGATGAGTGATGACATGTCTCTCTTTTGAGTTATTGGCTGTCTCTAGCCAAGCATTTGATATGCATTATAGACTTAATGAGTAATTCTCTGAGGCCCCTCAAAATGTGGTCACAAACTGTTTACTACTACCCTATTAAGCACACAGCCTTAGGACCAAACACAGGTTATTCTTCATTTATTTAAGTATGTGATTTCAATAAAAAACATCTATAATTATTTATGGATTTTGTTTTTAATTGATAATTTTATGTTGAAATCGGGGGCAAAATCAGTCTTCTCCACGCGTCACACGATGTTCGAGCTTACGGAAAGATTTTGTATTCAATTCATTAGCATAGAGTGTAATACATCAAATTAATCTAGATTAACTGAACTACCTAATTACTAAATAAAATAATGTTATATCTTAAGTTAAAAAAGTCTCTGTCACACGATTTTGCTAGTTTCACGAGCGGGTAACAAAAGTGCACCTATCTTCCAAACCCAACAACTTATGGTTACACGATATAGCTGCACCAGCGCTCAGTGTCGTTCCTGCATCAGTACAGGGGAAACAAATGCTCATATCTTTAAAACAAACAAAATATAAGGTAAGATATTCCTTTTATATTATGAAGTGGCTGTAGTCAAGTAACTTTTGATAATCGATATGATACTCAGACTCAGAATATCAGGTCGAGCAAATCGATCCCTTGTATATATCGCACAAACTGAATCGGAGAAAATATTATGATCTTGTGTCGTAAATCTCCATATCAATTAGTTGAAAACCCCATAAATGACCTCCTAAATTACTTCATCTTCAAGAACTTCAATTAACATCACCTGAACCTCGAAAAAATCACAGCATTTCTTTAAGCAAAAAATTAAAGCTCCATGCTCTTTAGTATTGTTGATCTTAATAAAAACTGATTAATTAAATAATAATTTCTTTTATTTTTTAAAGAAAAAAAGATTTCAATCCATATTTTGTTGCCAGAAAATGCAATTGTAACTTTTGTGGAGTCTATCGCAACTTTCGTGGGGATTGAAATTTCAAATTACGATTATATTCGTAGATTATCTCAGTAGTTTATGGACCGATTTACATGTCTTTTAAAAATCGTACTTATTATCTTTACAGCGCCTTAAAGGCATTTGCATTTATTAAAAGATAACTCTAAAATAAAAATAAAAATCCCACAAAAGTTACGCGGAGAATCATTTTTGAAGAATCACTCATAACATTACACGATTTTGACGCTTATAATATACACCGATATAAGGCTTTCTCCTAGGCCGGTATAAATAGTCAGTACTATGCATCTCGGTCTCAAGACACGGTTCAGGCTCTGTGATTGGTTGGCTGTCAAAATTTGGACCAATCATAGAGCCGAATCGCGTCTTGAGACCGAGATTCATCTTGAGTACTGACTATTTATACCGGCCCTAGTCTATAGTAGGTATCTCAATGCATCCCTTTCAAATCAATCTAATGCCGCGGCCGCATATGCGTAGTGCTTCGCGCTAAAACCGACAGTATTGGACGATCTGCGTTTATCGTCCAATAGTACCGTATCGTCTCATAGGCCATAGCACGAAGCTTCGGACGATAGACGCAAGTGCGGCCGGGCCGTAAGAAAAAAGGGATGACACTACGATGTTGCCACTTTTTAATTTCTTCACTTTTTTACAGACTATAACAATATCGATTCATTCGACTAAAGCAGTTATTGCAATCGTTATTTCAATTTTTATAATTAATATTACTTGCTTGAATAACAATTTCCGAATGATAATATTATTTATTGATATCATGCATTAGCTTTTCTATGGCCGGTATAAATAGTCTTCTTCTTCTTCTTTTATTTACGGAAAACCATCGCTTTTTGCGACATTCTGCCAGTGCCAAGTATTGAAATAAAAAAATTTCGAAATGATCATGAAACAATTTTAAATGTTGGTATTTGTGACCTGAAAAGAGAAATATTGTTAGTTATTTATGGCAGGTTAAACATTTAAGGTTGGTTTATAACAATATAATAAGGAATACAAATAAGTGGGTTTAGGGTTATCATAGGAAAGGATTAAGTATTATGTTTAATCTTATTTAGGTTTATAAATTTAGATAAGAGGAATAACAATTTGTAATTATCAAAATTATAAAGAAGGGACCTGAAATCAATAGGTAAAGGAATGTTGAGGTTTGGAAGATGATCATAAATAAGCAAAGAAGGAGAATTCAGAGGGCAGGTGAAAAATATGTGCTCAAGGGTTCCTTCATCTAATCCACACTCACAAAGTGAGGAATCTTTTACTCTAATTTTGTTAAGAAACTTAGGAGTGCAGCAATGACCTAAACGGATTCTACGTAAAGAGGAAACAACATTTTTTTTTAATTTTTTATATTTCCAAAACCAGGGCTTATGTCTTATTAAATGTTGTATTGATGCATAAGATTTTCCTTTGATTTTCCCTGTTGATTTCCAGATTGGTATAAATAGTCAGTACTTGGTCCAAATTTTGACAGGCAACCAATCACAGAGCCTGAACCGTGTCTTGAGACCGAGATGCATCTTGAGTACTGACTATTTATACCGGCCTATATTATGTTAATTAACAGTAAAATTAAGCTAATCCATTACACCTAATCGATTCAGTGCTGCTATTAGACCTAAAATCGATTTTTTTCATAGACTCCGATTTATCGATCTCATCCCCGACATCTGTCATAGCGTAATATCAACAACAATGTGACATATTTTGTGAAAGTGTTTTATTTTTCGGATTAATTTCACAAAAATATATAAATAAGCTTGTTTCTATTTATAAATAAGGCAGTACTTTTTTATATTTTGTGAACTTTTTCTGCGTATATATTGATTGTGCAGAAATTCGAGTCGTTTTGTCTACTGCTACGAATAATAAAAACTAGTTTTTGTTATTCGTAGGTCTACTCCAATGTTTATGGATAACAGTTATCCATAAACATTGGAGTAGACAAAACGACTCGAATTTCTGCACAATCAATCTCCTACTCATAACTAAGGTAAGCAGACCTATTTTATTTTCTGAATAAGCATATAAAAGTCTAAGAATGCACCTTCTATGTATTTCCTGACAAATGAAATATTTTAAACTAGCACCTGAAAACAGAAAAAATATTTAAGGCTTAAAATACTTAAGTCTTTGATTTCACAAGTAATCTTCTAGCAGTGAAACCATTTAGAGTATAGCTGTTACTTCTGTGAATATATTATTACAAACACTATTTAATTATTTGTTTTATTACAGCCGACTTCAGATTCTGTGGTCTGTTCAGTGTTTAACACTGCTTCAAAACTTATATACTACAAGAACACATACTGTAATGCTAAATACTCACATATGATTTTGCTTAATAGTTTTAGTCCAAATCGAGTAATAATAATTACTGTGTGAACCGCAAAACTGACAGCTCGAAGGCTTTCATCGAGTCGGCTTGATGGAATGAAATCTATCGATTTAGAGTAAAACTATCAAGCAACATTGCTGAATGTGTGGATGAGAGCTAAGCTGCGGGTTTTGCTCGACGTTATTGCTCGATCGAGCAAAACTGTATGTTAGCATAAGATAAGATCGACATAAGAGAAACATTATAGCTAGACTAGTTCCGCTGCACTTGAAAAATAAGTACTTATTTTTGTTTTTATTAAATTATATCTTATTGATATTTTTAATCTCCAATATTTGATACTGCTGGTAGTGTTTTTATTAACTGATGACTGGTGTGTCCTAATAAAAATGGTTTCACAAATAATTTCATAAAATATTTTTATTTGTTGTCACTATTATTTGTAAGATTTAACATACTATAAATATATTATAAAATTATATATCACTTTTTAGATCTCAAGATTGGAAAGAGTTTGCCCTGCTTGCTGGAGGTCAGCTACAAGGAAGCAAGACTCCAATCGCCCGGGTCTGTCAAGGAATTTTGACAGATGCTGGATCAAATGATATACCTCAGCCGCCTCCTCTCCCTCAATCAAACTATACAAACCCAAAAACTATCTCTTCTGTGTACAACATCTAATCACTGTATATTTGTTAATTGTTTTGAAATGGACATTTACTGGTACCTTTATGTATGAGACTGGTTTTAGTGTCACATGGACCGTTGGTACGGATTGCTCCGGTTAGACCGATCTGTATGAAGCTTTAAGGAGGGTTTTAGAGTAATGCAAAAGAATCCGTACGGACCCGTCTGCATTACTCCTTTAAGCTTCATACAGGTCGGTCCGCTTGACACTAAAACCAGCCTAAGGGAACAGTTATTACTTAATTATAAATTAATATGTTATTTGTTCATATGTAATATGTTCTACCATGTTGTATGATTTAAATTATTTTCGCAGGAGTATGTTGAATGATTTAAATAAGTAGGTATTTTTCTTTTATGTAAATAAAAATTAATTTTATTTAAATTTTTGTGTGATCATGTTCACATTTTGCAGTACATAACATGTTCCATAATATTATGTACTTACTGCAAAATGTGAATTACTTACTGAATTATGTGTATTAATTAATACACTTTAATATTAGGCTTAATGTACATGTAATATTATGTTATTGATTAATTATTATTTATTATTGTTCTAATGCAATGTATTTTTTTTAGATTACGTAATTACCATACCAACGGCGCCGCTAACTGCAATGGAGAAACGGGAAAGGAAACGTCTGGCAGAAATTAAAAGAAGAACAAAAATTAAAAATAATACAGAATTACACAATAAGGACAAAGAAAAAGCAAGAGAAAGGTATTATAGAAGAAAAGCAGAAGGAATTATCATACCAGTTAGTGAAATGAGTGCTCAAAATAAATTGGCCGTGAGAGAGCAAAACCGCTTGAAAAGCAGACGATTTCGGCAAAGAAAGAAAGAGCGAGAGAACCGTGCCCTTAAAGAAGACAATATGATATTGTGCCCTGACTCTCCGAATTTTGTTGAAGACCCCCTATGTCCTAATTCCTAAATCACCTGTACCACAGAATACATATTAGTAACAACAGAAGATCCACTCCAAAAACCCGCATAAATAATAAACGACTCATGCTACGATACTATAAAGTTCAAATTCCGAACGCACAGTGCCAAGTGCCTACGATTATATTCACCTAGAAGTGCGCTCATACTAATTATTTCATTGGCCTTTTTTTATTATTCATTTTTATCAGATTTATAACGAATCAGTATCATGTATTAAATTCCTCTATGATAAGTATACAGTAGATATGCGACGAAAAAATCTTACACGTGCGTCGTCGTTCGCTTGGGAGTCCCTCGTGATTTGCCCCCCAAGCACAATAGATATAATATATTAGTAGTACCAACAAAATTCCCACTCTCGAAACAAACTAAATAATTAGTGCAAGTTTTCTCTGAAACGATTGCTATTGTTATGTTGATTATAATATTGATTTATTGATTATTATTAAAGATGCTTACTAAAATGTTGTGATTTATTAATTTACATTCTACTTTTATCTAATTCACGAATAGAAATAGTTAAAAATCATAGGGTATATTAGTATATTAAAATGCTAATAATCCCTATGATTTTGGACTTTTTAAAATTAAGAACTGTGAGACGGAATAAGTATACAGTATTAATAATTAATAATAATTATGTATATTACTATTATTACACATTACTTGCTAGTAGCTACAGTAGTAAGCCATTATTAACTTTGTAATAATATTGTTAAATTTTTATTTAATTTACCAGGGCTAAAGTTATTGTACTTTAAGTTTGTTGATCTCAATAAAAACTGACTTATAAAATAATAATTTCTTTTATTTTTAAATAAAAAAAGAAATTCCATCGATATTTTGTTCCTAGAAAATGCGATCGTAACTTTCGTGGAGTCTGTCGCAACTTTCGTGGAGACGGAAATTTCAAATTAGATTATCTCAGTTCTTGATGCACCGATTTATACGTCCTAAAGATCGTGCTTATCATCTTTACAGCGCCTTATATGTATAATGTATATGCATTTGTTTAAAGATAAGTCCAAAAAAATACCCACGAAAGTTACACGGAGAATCATTTTTGAACAACTACTCAAATAATACACAGGAGTAATGTCATAGGTAAATTAATTCATGAAGACCTAAGCGACCGCATCCGGCCGCGATAACAATAGATAAGCTATTATGTCTCGTTATTCCACGATCGATGGGTTGTTACAATCTACGAACAATAAAAACTAAGGAAAAGTAACTCCGTCAAAAAACATGCTCCAAAATACTTGTCAAAAAAGTGTACATTAGGTACACTTTTCAATACATTTGCAATATTTAGGTGACCTTGAGCGGTACTAGGCTGACGTTACATGACAGATCAAAAGGAACCAAATTTAAAACGGTAATAGTATGGGAGTTACGATTCCTTAGTTTTTATCATAGACATAATATATACAGCATTATAGGTTTATGGTTTTTATTATTCGTAGGTTACAATGGTACATTACAGTTGTAGTTGGAAGCCCATTTAAAGTTTTATTTTATCAACTCAAAATAAAGGCTGTGTTCCTTGCAAAAAGGCTGGATACTTAATATCCAGCCTTTTTGCAAGGAACATAAATAAAATTGAATCATTAGTTTACAATTAGGTACCTACATAATTTTGTATGTATACATTTCAGCACCACCAGATGTGTCACAGAATGCCGCAGCTGGCTCCAGCACCCTGTTGCGCGCTGGATCCACCAAGATAGAGTCCATCAAGAACTGGGGAGTATCCACATACAAGTGTACCAAGCAGCTGCTGTACGAGAAACTTGGCAAAAGCTCCAGAACAGTTGATACAGGCAAGATCTTTTGTATTGTCTTGCTTAAGCACTGATATGATATTGCATATGACTAATTGTTCCTTATGTTTTGTACCCAAACTTTTGAAAAACAAAAATCTAACTCCTGTGATGTTAATAAAAACATTATATTTTCAACATTTTCCCTAAGCCCGGGCTCGCACTAGCGGCCAGGCCCGGAGGCCGCAGCGGCCAGGTCGCGGCGGCCATCGAAAGTATATATGGTGTGGCCGCTGGTCGCGTTGCGGCCAGGTGCGCGTGGTCTATGGCGGTTCCATACAAATTCCCGTATCTCGTTGGCCGCGGCGGCCTGGCCGCTAGTGCGCGCCCAGGCTAAATCTCTATAACATTCTTGAATGTTAGATACTATTATACTAATGTGTTTAAGGTGACGCCGCGGTAAAGTAAAAACCGTGTTGAATATGTTTTAGATTGCTTGTTTTCTATGAAAGACCGGTCCGGCCTCTCATAGAAAACAAACAATGGAACAGCAAAAAATGAAAAGGGCGTAAGCGACAAAATGGTTTTTGTTGCGTAATTTAAAAACCATAAATACATTTCATAATATATAAGCTATGGGCAAATTAAAGTGTATGCTTGAACCAATCTATGTACAAATTTTGGAAGCTTAAATCACTCTCCCCTGTTGATGTTGGCAAAATAGGAATCCCTTTTTTACAGAGGTCTTTTTGATTGATTATTCTGTGTTATAAAAGTTGACCAATCGTGTTATCAGTTATGCTATGGGTAATTCAAAGACAAAGACATAATGAATACTGACAATGAACTTTAATTTCTTAGCTTTAGTCATTGCTGAGAAAAATCGATATCCAAAACAAAAGAAAATCGTCGCGTCGCCTTAAACCACCCATTAACATTTTACAGAGTTAGAGGCACAGATTGAGATGCTCAGGGAGACCCAACGTAAATATACCGGAGTACTACGGCTGAGTTCTGCTCTAACAGCTCAGCTCACAGCCGCTGCGGCCACACAGCGAGCACTCGGTGAAGCATTCGCAGAGCTGGCTCAGAAGTCTCCGGAGTTGCAACACCAGTTTCTATATAATGCGGACACTCAGCGCTCGCTGACAAGAAATGGAGAGGTGTTGCTAGCTGCGCTGCACTTCTTCAATAATTCACTGAACACACTGACAAATAAAACAATGGAGGACACACTGCTTACTATAAGACAATATGAGGTATGTAACAACCTATTCTTATTTGCACATTAAAGTACGTAATCTTATAAATAATTAGTCATTTAAGTGGTGTTAAAGTTAATAATTGTTTTTAACACCTGACAAAAGCCATTGGTTGGACTGTTTTTGCCTGTGCAGTGTATGTATTGTATTTCCCAAATTAATTTTGATATTTAGTAGGGGCTAATTTTTGTGACATAAATTAGGTAGTATTGTTTTTTATTGGTTATGTAGTATTCATCAGCCTTAAAATAGCCATCTTATGTTTACATTGTATTTTATTAACTGATGATGATTACAGGCGGCGCGCGTGGAGTACGACGCATACCGATGCGAGCTGGAGGCTTGTGGAGGTAATCCCGAGCTGCTGCTGGCCAACATCGACCGCCACCGCCGCCACTACGAGCGCCTGCGAGACGACAGCGCCGTCAAACTGCGCCTGCTGCACGAGAACAGGGTGAGCGAGATAGACATAGTGTGCGACAAGGATGGAGCGTGCGTCACGAGAGACGACAGTGCCGTGAAACTGCGCCTGCTGCAAGAGAACAGGGCGAGGGAGACTGACTTAGTGTGTGACAGGGATGGAGCGTGGGTCACGAGAGACGACAGCGCCGTGAAACTGCGTCTGCTGCACGAGAACAGGGTGAGCGAGACAGACATAGTGTGCGACTGGGATGGAGTGTGCGTCACGAGAGACGACAGCGCCGTCAAGCTGCGCCTGCTGCACGAGAACAGGGTGAGCGAGACAGACATAGTGTGCGACAGGGATGGAGCGTGCGTCACGAGAGACGACAGTGCCGTGAAACTGCGCCTGCTGCACGAGAACAGGGTGAGCGAGACAGACATAGTGTGCGACTGGGATAGAGTGTGCGTCACGAGAGACGACAGCGCCGTCAAACTGCGCCTGCTACACGAGAACAAGGTGAGCGAGACAGACATAGTGTGCGACAGGGACAGAGCGTACGTCACGAGAGACGACAGTGCAAGTGTCGTGAAACTGCACCTGCTGCACGAGAACAGGGTGAGCGAGACAGACATAGTGTGCGAAAGGGATGGAGCGTGCGTCACGACTCACGAGAGACGACAGTGTAAAGGACGTAAAACTGCGCCTGCTGCACGAGAACAGGTTGAGCGAGACTGACATAGAGTGCGACAGGGACAGAGCGTACATCACGAGAGACGACAGTGCAAGTCTTGTGAAACTGCACCTGCTGCACGAGAACAGGGTGAGCGAGACAGACATAGTGTGCGACTGGGATAGAGTGTGCGTCACGAGAGACGACAGCGCCTTCAAGCTGCGCCTGCTGCATGAGAACAGGGTGAGCGAGACAGACATAGTGTGCGACAGGGACAGAGCGTACGTCACGAGAGACGACAGTGCCTTCAAGCTGCGCCTGCTGCATGAGAACAGGGTGAGCGAGACAGACATAATGTGCGACAGGGACAGAGCGTACGTCACGAGAGACGACAGTGCCTTCAAGCTGCGCCTGCTGCATGAGAACAGGGTGAGTGAGACAGACATAGTGTGCGACAGGGACAGAGCGTACGTCACGAAAGACGACAGTGCAAGTGCCGTGAAACTGCACCTGCTGCACGAGAACAGGGTGAGCGAGACTGACATAGTGTGCGACAGGGATGGAGCGTGCGTCACGAGAGACGACAGTGCCGTGAAACTGCGCCTGCTGAACGAGAGCGACATATTGTGCCACGAGCGCCACCAAGATAACACGAATGCCTGTGTGACAGAGATGGAGTTGGGATAAATTTACTATGAATGTGTGGCCGCATGGACATTTTAGTTTGTCTTTTTTGGTACAATAAAAATGTTGTTTAAATTAAGATAACAGCCTTAATGCATTCAGACTTCAGAGTAATTTTACCTTGGAGACTCTAGTGGTCGTACTGTACAGTGTACTTAATACTCACGCCCTCCTTCTCCCAGGTGAAGGTGATGAATAAGCAGCTGTTGCTGTTCCACAACGCGGTGTCGGCGTACTTCAGCGGGAACAACGTGGCGCTGGAGGCGGCGGTGAAGCACTTCAGCGTGCCCGCGCCCACCACTGCCCCCACTACCACCACCGCCCCCGCGACCGCCCCCATCCCAGCCCCCGCCGTACCGCACCCGCCCACCGCGTAGGTAGGACTTGACTCATCAAAACTGTCGCCCGATTCGAAAGTTCCAAATTTAAAAAGCTGAAACGTCAATATTTTGACGTTTTAACTTTTTGAATTAGTGTTAAAAAATTTAGGCGCTGCATAAGCGAGTGGAAAATGCGTAATTCGTATGAACAAGATGATATTGACAAAAAACTAATCGGTGACCAAGATATTATAACCAATCAATCCCCTGATGGCTAGTGAGAGGATTACTCCATTGCAGCAATAAAAAGTTATGCACTCTTTTAATATCTTGCCAAAGAGCACATCTTGCCATAGCATAATGTTTTGCCTAAAAAATATTATCACAATAATTATTGATGAATTTAAAATAATATATTGTAATTTAAAAATGATAGATCATGCAAAATTTCTTGTTGGAAGCTGTTTAAAATTAATTTTCAACATCAGTAACGTAAATGCATTGTCATTGTAATATAATGTCATTAACTAATATTTTAATAGTAATAAAAATATTAACAATTCAGCACATATAAATAACTAGTAAAATACCATTAAATCATTATAATATCTTAAAATGATATCATACAATAATAAAATATGTACTTACTTAAATGAGTAACACAAATGTTTGATGTAAAAAATCTATTGTCTTTAAGACGTTAATATTGTAGGTAAGAGTTAGCACTGTGTAAAATAAATTGAGTTGCCATTTTTGACTTTGCTAAAACAGAAATACACGCACATAATATAGAAGACCCCACAAAAATTTAACTATTTAATATACCAGTAGGTACTAATTAATATTTATTTAAACCTATATTTAACATTCCTAGTAATTATTTATTTAATATTATTGTAATTAAATTATGTACTTATATTAATTCTTTATAGTCTGTTGTGACCAAGACGCCACTTTTAATTTTTGAGATAATTTTGCTGATGTTCTTGTCTAATACTAGAATGAAATGCTAGAGTATTAGACTAAGAGTGAATCACTCTCTTAAAAAAATACAGCGCTGAGCGCGGTCAAGTGTCCAATGGCGTCTCGGTGTGTGTGTGACCGATCCTTATTAGGCGCATCGCAGACGACAGACTATCCGTGACGCACTTTTTAGTCCGTGGAAATAGAAACGCACACGACGCGCAGTGCGGACGTGTGCGTTACTGCATATAATTGCATACGTTCTATTTCCACGGACTAAAAAGTGCGTCACGGATAGTCTGTCGTCTGCGCTGCGCCTTAAGGTGAATATTTTTATGAGTGTTGCTATTGCTGTTTCCATGCTCTTCTAGTCAATAACTTGTGTTAGATCTGGCTTTACCTAGCTTTCGCGAATAAGGCTGATAATAATTATTATGACTTAATATAGTGTATATTTATTTGATATGAATTATTTAGTATTTACTAAAGTTTGGTCGCCTTATAGAGGGAAATTTGGCCGTTGACCTAAAGTTGCTTGTTGTTTTTCGCACGAAAAACTATATCTGGTCCACATAACGTGTACGGTCAATAAACGAATTTCTTTCTATTCTGTGACTGGACTATACCAAAGTGTTAAAATAAACAAAGTTTTCAATATATTATAAGATTAGTATTATTAGTATAATTTCTCCTTATATCCATTGTACAAAATATATAAAGTACTTATATTGTAGTTGATGTAGCTCAAATTATTATTTTGAAAATATTATTTATGATGCACCTTGCACTTTTTATTATGTAGTATGAATATTTTGTAATTTCATTGTATTAGATATAATTTTTTATTACCTACTAGATGTCGCCCGCAACTTCGTTGCGCCAAAACTCGTTTATCGCGCGGGAATCGTGCATTTTTCTGGGACAAAAAGTATGCTATGTCCTTTCCCGGGACTCAAAGTATCTCCATGCCAAATTTCAGCCAAATCGGTTCAGCGGTTTGGGCGTGAAGAGGTAACAGACAGACAGACGGACAGACAGACAGACACACTTTCGCATTTATAATATTAGTATGGATATTCAATATTCGTCAGAATATTTAAATCATTAAATGGGTTTCCTAAGCTAATGTAAAACTTTCTCAAACTAAAGGCACTGAACTTAAAAACGGACAGAAATATAAAAGAGAATCTCTATAAACGAGAATGAAACATCAAACTTAGGTATTAGCTGTAATAAAAATTCTTATATCAATCATTTAAATACCTATATATTGTAAAGCGCAAAATATTTAAGACGAAATAAATACTATTAATTTTGAAAACCCACTTAGCTAGTCTAATATTATATTATCGTTTAGTTTTTGATTTTATGAATAAGCCCCCTTACTAATAAAATATTTACACAGTGAATAAGTTACAATATAACTATTTAACTAGAGACCTAGTCTCTCTGGCATATTGGAAAATTCTCATGACAGATAAAGATAGCACACCTTGAATAGTTAAACTCTGCATCAATAAGGTTGTGTTGCACCAGAGGGGTGGTTAAAGTTAAGGTTAAAGTTATGTTATAGTTAAGGCTAAATTTAACTTTAACTTTGACCGGAGAATTGACAGATGACAGCTGGTCCAACAAGGTTATAAATGCATGTGGGCGGGGGCGCTGCTGGTGAAAGAGAACTGTCAAAAATGGCGTTTTTGTATGATGACAACGTTAGTTCCTTTTTTCGCCATGTGCATTTAAAACCTTGTCGAGCTCTATGGTTATGGTTAAATATAGCGTCTTGATGGCGTCCATTTTTAACTTTAACCAAAGATTTGACATTTTGCATTGTAGTTAAAGTTACAGTTATAGTTAGTTGGTGCAACCCAACAAGTGTGTGAGGCAGTGAGTCTCAATTTATACCGGCGCGGAATCAGGAATTGAATGAAAGACTTTTTGCAACCAAACTGTTCATACCACTATGAACTTTATGTCAATAGTATAATACACAAATGAAATACGAGCCAAAAAATTGGACGCGCGTCTTTCATTCCGTTCCATTCCACAGCAGTGTAAATTTAGCCTTATAGGGTAAATGTTAAATCATGTAAAACCAATAATAATGTTAAGAGCACATTTTAAAAAGAATTAAATAACCATAATTAGCATACAATATTTTAATGTTAGCCTAATTTTAGTAAATTTTATTCCAATGACAAAACTTATAAATTTCAGGTGTAGTAAGTATCACTTAATTTATATTTAGAACTTTTACAACTTACTGTCGCAATTAAAAAATACATGACAAAATGTAAGTAATTTATACAAACAATGTACTTTTTGTTTTTTGTACTTTAGTACCTATTTATTATCCAGTCAGTCTTCAGTATTGTTATTAAATTGTAATCTCATAATATAAACCAAAGCCTAAAATTTAGTTATTTATAAAAATGTACTATTTAATGTTAATACATGGAATGTGATTTTTTGCATGACTTGTTTTCCCTAGAGCTGGTACACACTGGATAACGACAAGGGTCTTAACCACGTATTAACAGAACTGGATTTCTATTAAAGCAAGGATGTGGTTTTCTTTCGTAAGATAACATACCATCAAGGAAATTGATTCCTAGGCAGTTGACAGACCAACGTCATTTGGTCGAATCATGTCAATTCAATGTTATGGAGGCACTTCCCATGGCTATTTGTATTTGCTATTGGCTATTTGTTGCATTTGGCAAAATTATTGACGAATACACAAACAAGCAAATAAAGGCAAATACGGCCTTCCACACATGGACGTCAAATACCAAACTTTTACTTGATTTTCTTTACTTGCCTATTTGACTTTTTTGATGTGAGTCAAAAACCGACCAAGGTGTATTTGGTATTGGTCATATTTGTCAAATAGGCAAATAAGGCCAATATTTGTCAAACATACCGTCTACACATGGTGATTGTTTGGTGAATACATCAAATACGCAAATACAAATAGCCATGTGAAGTGCCTCCATAATATGATCTGTCGGTCGGTAATGCGACCAAACTACGTAGGTCCCCCATGTGCCTAGGAATCAACTTCTCTGATAGTACATTAGAAAACCCCTAGTGTGTACATACTCTTAGCTATAAGTGTGTGTTGTATGATAAATGTAAAATAAACAATGCTTTATAAATATGTTCCTTTATTTATCACAGTCTGGGCTCCCGTGTGCATCCTTTTCCTTATTTTAATACTGAGTGTATGTACATGATATTGTACATTAGAGTATGGTCAAAGTTTAAGCTTTTAAAACTTCCTTTTCTGTATTATCCTTGCATATTTCTTCTGTCTCAGCATTAAATTTTTCCTGAAAAATTGATTACATTGAAATATAAATTTGCTAGTACAAAAGACAGTCTCAAATACAACTTTTACAAAAATTCTATGACCGACATAATATTATGTTAGAGCTAGTTTAGACACATCATTGCTTGAATTAATTGTAAAATAACACTTATGATAAAATGTGTGTCGTTAATATGAGATCTGGGATAAATTATTATTCTTGAATGGCCAGTCTTGCTAATAAGAACTTTATACAAAATTTAAACATGTTTAGGTTAATTTGCTACTTACCAAGTCATATATAACTTTAACAACCAGTGAACAGCTGGGGCATGTTGCTACCTCCTCACCGGCTGCTAATTCTTCCTGGAATTATAGTTTTTTGCTATTAGATCAAAAAATGCTAACCAATAGTGAAGTGAGTTTTTACAAGTCTAAAGTATACCTATACATAATATAATTATTATGTATTTGAAGTTTGAACTATCGGAATGTACAAAAAAGGCGGTATTTTGGCCATCCTAACCTTGCTTATCTGGAACCTGTCCCCACATGGACACGGATAGTAATACATTTCCTCGTCTTCGTCATATTCAAAGTCCTCGATTTCAATCTCGTCGTGAAATATGGTCATTTTAGCTTACGTTAATTATAAAATACACTTTAAAAACGTCATAAAAACTGTTCATGTTTCAGAAAATTAAAGGAATTTCCATTCAGGAAAATAATACGCATGAAAATGTGATCACAAATGACGTGTGTGTTCCAAAACCCGAAATAGTATCGAACACATTTCACCATAGATTTTATTCATGACATTTGATTGGCTACCGAGACTGTAGATGACATTACCAGCATCCTATTTATAGTTCTGGAACATAACATTAGACATTTGACACTACAAACTTTCAAATGTCAAAATGACAGCAATTCTTAGTCTTGCCATTACTTTTAGTGTGAAATTGTTTTTAGAAGGAAAATATCTAATTAATAATTTGTTTTGTTATCGATTCACGACTTTATTTTTAGTTTCTTCCACAATTTTACAATAAATGTTTGCTTAAAATAAAATTTCCAACACAACTCGTTTTTGGTCAAGTGCTGAACCAGTAGCTCAAATAATTATTTTAAATTATTATTATTGTTTTATATCAAATGGTAGAAAGTGTTATCCAGTAATATTGCAACACCAACACACACGTCACTTGTTTTATGTCATTTCATTTTTGTGAAGTGGGATGATCGTGTTGGTTTCGTGATTTTATTTTGTAAAGTGAATTTTATTAGTGCAGTGGTTTTTTAGTGGTAATTAATATAACGGAAAAGTATTTCCACATTTCACAATGTTCAGTTGGTTGAAAAAAGAGGGCGAAAAAACAGAGAGCATCGAAAATGTCATCGAGGGTCTCAAAAGAATTTACAGAACGAAACTTTTGCCGCTCGAGCTCCACTACCAGTTTCACGACTTCCACTCCCCGCAGCTGGAGGAGCCCGACTTCGACGCCAAGCCGATGATCCTGCTCGTCGGGCAGTACTCCACCGGCAAAACGACGTTCATCAAATATTTACTCGAGCGGGATTTCCCGGGCATCCGGATAGGGCCGGAGCCCACCACGGACAGGTTCATCGCGGTGATGCACGACGAGAAGGAGGGCATGATCCCCGGCAACGCGCTCGTCGTCGACCCCAAGAAGCAGTTCCGGCCGCTGAGCAAATTCGGCAACGCCTTCCTCAACAGATTCCAGTGCTCGACGGTGAACTCGCCCGTGCTGCGCGGCATCTCCATCGTGGACACGCCCGGCATCCTGTCCGGCGAGAAGCAGCGCGTGGACCGCGGGTACGATTTCACCGGCGTGCTGGAGTGGTTCGCCGAGCGCGTCGACCGCATCATCCTACTGTTCGACGCGCACAAGCTCGACATCTCCGACGAGTTCCGCCGCAGCATCGAGGCGCTGCGCGGCCATGACGACAAGATCCGCATCGTACTCAACAAGGCCGACATGATCGACCACCAGCAGCTCATGCGCGTGTACGGCGCGCTCATGTGGTCCCTGGGCAAGGTGCTGCAGACGCCCGAGGTGGCGCGCGTGTACATCGGCTCCTTCTGGGACCAGCCCCTCCGGTACGACGTGAACAGGCGCCTGTTCGAAGACGAGGAGCAGGATCTGTTCCGCGACATGCAGTCACTCCCCCGAAATGCGGCCCTCCGAAAACTGAACGACCTCATCAAGCGGGCGAGATTAGCTAAGGTCCACGCGTATATTGTGAGCGAACTGAGGAAAGAAATGCCCTCCATGTTCGGGAAGGACGGCAAGAAGAAGGAGCTGATCAAAAACTTAGGACAAGTGTACGACAGGATACAGAGGGAGATGAATATCTCTCCTGGAGACTTCCCCGACATCAAGAAGATGCAGGAAACGCTCGCCAACCACGACTTTACAAAGTTCCACCCTCTAAAACCCAAACTTTTAGAAGTTGTGGACAATATGCTGGCCACCGACATCGCAAAGCTGATGGATATGATCCCCCAGGAGGACATCAATGTCGTCACGGAGCCTCTCATCAAAGGTGAGTTGTATTTGCATGTTACACACTTATCAATCACACTGATAATATTTTATATTTGTGTACATTTAGGTGCGACTGTGGCTAATAATAATTTCAAGGAATGTCACCTTGAACTTTATTGAATTTATTTCAAGTGCAAAATGAAAATGAAATTGATGAGTTATATTTTTACCCTCTTACAAAAATATCAACACTGTGTATGTAACAGATGTTTTGGTTTTCGTCCTTGTGTGATTAGAAAAGTTGCTTGACAGACAAGAATTAAACATTGTATAATAATTAATTTAATATCATCTTGTATAATACACTTCTCAACAGAGGTTTACTCTTTATTAGTAACAGGGTTAATTCATCAAGCCCCATACGGTCACCGGTGACCGAGACACAATAGAAATTCTATTGTGTCTAGTTTTTCCATGATCGACGGGTTAATATTAAATATTAGCAGGTGCCTATTTGTTAAATGGAATCCTGGAATGGTATTTCATAATAATTTTAATAAATCTGATATTCCATGAAGTGTTTTTGAGGTGTTTCCGCTACCAATTACTAGTGATTCTTATGCCGTATATGAGTAATTATCACCTGACAAGGCTACAGTTATATCCTTAGTAACACTTATGTGTTGTAAGAGATAAGACCTAGATGGCTGTTATCAGCAGATATTGACCTGAATAAGTACTTGTTATCATTGTGATAATACTGACTTCAGTGGTTACTGGAAAATGAGTAAACTATGAAATAATGCCTATTTATGTATGTTCAAAATCTTAATTATAACATATTATTCAAGTCAAATTGTAACTTAAAATTCCGTAGAAGTATTGTCTATATTATAGATTGTTTTGGTTCAAAGTTCAAAAGAAATTAATTTACTTTTCTTAAAGAGCCCTCGAATTTAAGCAACATTTAAATCCACTAATAAGCTTCAGAAATTAAACAAGACTTTTTTTCTAGTGTGAGATTTATTAAACTAGATATTCTGTACTTAACACAAGCCAATAATTAAGCAATTTAGGCTGACCTCTTTCATTTGAAAGTCTTACAAGTATGAGTAATGCTCGCGAATTCACTTGATCAAATTATGACCGACTTCCTTCGCTGTTTGCCGACACACATATTGTAATTAATATTTTGTTGTTTTTATTACTTTCATTTATTTTAAATCCATTTTGATGTTATTATGTTAAGTACTAATCAAATCAAATCATATACTGTGAAATTAGTTGTCATCTATTCAGGACATCATTCAATCATTAACATGTAATACAAAAACATTTATAATTTAGTTTTAAGTGCTACATTTATTTTTATTCTTGGATATTATTTTTGGAAATTCAATTGATAGAAAATATATTTTAGTTCACTGTATAGCGAAAGTAATAACGTCCTTGAGCCACTCGGTGAAAATATGTAAATGTTGTGAATTTGGTATTACTAGGGGCATTGTGTTGAAGTCATAAATATTTATAATTGATTTTACTTTACATTTTTACATAAGGATAGTGCCTTTTATAGTCAAAGTAATCTGACAAGAAACGCGAATTTTGTAATGAAGCCCTATTTCTCTGGTTCTAGATACAAATAAGTATTTAATACTTGTTGAATGACGCTCGCATCTCCAATGTTTATTGGACAGGAAACGGACATTTTTCCGGGACCCAAAGTATTTCCATACCAAATGTCAGCAAAATCGGTTCAGCGGTTTGGGAGTGAAGAAATTAAAGACAGAAAGCCAGAACACACTTTTACATTTAAAATATTTATATTAGTATCGTATGGTACAGTTACATACAATATTTTTTAATATAATATACTTAGTACTTACTGATCTACGAATAATAAAAATATATTTAAAATTAAACATTCGTGTGAGGCGACAGCGTGCGGGCACGCCCTTGTACTTGAAGTATCATCGATTTTGTACTCCTTACTAATTACACAATACGATTGCTAACATTTTAATGCAGTAAAATAAGTAACGATAAGATAGATAGAGCCTATAGCCTGATGGAAAGCGTTATATTGTTATGTGCTCTAGACGTTCCGCGCGGCTTCGCCCGCATAAATTAGGATTTTTACGGAAACCGTACATTTTCCCGCAGAAAATAGCCTATGTCTCCCTTTACTTAATACTTGGTCTGCTCTACATCTGTGCCAAATAACTTAAAAATTCATCTAGTAGTTCGCGAGATAAGCGGCTTCAAATAATTTTCCCGGCTTTTCCACATTTTCTTCTGTTTCTTCGCTTCTATTGGTCTTAGAGTGATAGTTTATAGCTCCTATAGCCTTCCTCAATAAATGGGCTATCTAACACTGAAATAATTTTTCAAATCGGACCAGTAGTTCCTGAGATTAGCACGTTCAAACAAACAAAGAAACAAACTCTCCCGCTTTATAATATTAGTATAGATTTGAGCTCCTTTAAGTCCTTCGGTAATTTATCATCGCTGAAATTGAAATACAAATTGAAACAGACTGTTATATTTTTTCGTTTGTTTCTTCCTTGAATAGAATGTAAGTTGTGGAAACGTTACAGTAGTGATGAAACATATTCATAGAGAAGTAGTGTATTCAGGTAATAAGTATTACCTTAAGAGGGCGACTAACCCAAAAAATCAAACATCGTCCTTCTCTCTTCATACTCACGCCCGTCTTTCATATGCCAGGTGAAAAAGGACGACGCGGATTCATCGCCAAATTAGTTTTTTCTTAATAACTCGATAAATATACAACATTTTAAAAATCCGCTAGGTCGATCTCTCAATGATAGAATTTTATACAATGTGTTAACTTAGTTCAATGCACGGTTATGGCAATAAAAGAAAAATTCGTGAAAATTAGATGCATCTTTGTGATTTTTTCTATCGAGAAAATTTTAAGATATCGTGTTTTTGCTCAGATCGAATTCTTGGAAATATAATGTAGTATCTAATTTTAGAAAATGAAACAATTCGGGGCTTATTTTCAAGTATAAAAATAAATTATAAAATCGACACTTTAGGGTTAGTCGCCAACTTAATGTAACATTAGATTCATAAATCGTGAAACTTAGTAAACCGATTATTAGTTATTAATTATCTTTAGGCTTCAGTAGGTATTGCATATAATTATATGTACATACGTGTGCTGACATAACAGTATTATCAGCGTGTACTGTGTACACAAAAATTACGTCAACCACGTAGGTATTAGAAATACTGAAATGCTGAGCCATGCCTTATAAAATTATACTTCGTATGACCAAAGCGTATGACTTCATACTTTTCTTTTATTTATTAATTTATTAAAACAAACATATAAGTATCTACTTTTACAGAATGGCCCAATACAGCAGATAGTTACATTCTATATTATAATAATACCTATTGATATTCATAATGTTATAAGTATAATATGTATTTTTGGCATATAAGTACTTAATATAAACTAATTTGAAAATATTTTTTATCTTAAATTTCAATGAAGTATGTAAATTGCGTGAAATAATGTAAAACAAAACGAGTAATATATATTATATATCCCTCCTGAATGTTTACTAACAATCACAAGTAACAAATCATCATGCTAACATTTTTGCACACTTAATACCTTTAATGCATGTGAAACTTAGCAAGTAGAATAGTTCCAAATCTGTGAAATATCCTGTAGAAATGTATGGTCCAAGTCACGAGGCTAGTCTTAAAATTTCATTAAAATGTCGGCATTGTAAGTTGAGCTACTCGCTTCGTCGCTTAGACCATAAGTCTTAGTTCTCCTTATGTCGCAATTACACGTTGTAACTTGTACCATGATGGACAAATACGCAATGTATATTCGACCATAATACGATCGACGTCTATTGCTCGTAGACAACTGCTTGTTAACTATTATAGCGTTTCCGGTATCAAAACTACCCCGGGAAGGGCAGGCCGAATGGATACGGAAATAGACGAACAAAACCGGTGATCCACGAACCGCAACATGGCCGGTTTGTAGCTGATAAAATTTAAACTTCGGCTATTTTCGTATCCATTCGGCCTGCCTTGCCCCGAGGGAGTTTTGATGTGATCGTCCATCGTGGTCCAACGTGCCGTATCACTCCTCCCTCCTTGCATGACAGTAACGCATGGGTTTGCTCAAGGCGAGGCGGCCGTGGAAGCCACAATCGAGCGGCTGCACACCAAGCGAGGGTTCCTCACTGGTAAGCTTGGTGATGGTGTATGTGTTTGTCCACTCATTGCCTCACACACTCGGTAAGCGGCTTGGCAAGCAGGGAGTGGGGATTGAATACAATACTTATACTATAACTAGCTGTCCCGGCAAATGTTGTTTTGCCATCTAAAGTATTTCGCCCAGTGATATTTTATTATAAAAACATAATTGATTTGTTGAACAACAAATGAACTTATCAATATAAAAAGTACGTAGTAGCCGATTCTCTGACCTACTGAATATGCATGTAAAATTTGGTAAAAATCGGTAAAGCCGTTTCGGAGGAGTACGGTAACTAACATTGTGACACGAGAATTTTATAATATAAGATATTCGACCTTATTTATTGCTATTATATGCGACCTTTCTATGTTCGTACATGTTAAAGCTATTGATTAAGAATGTAAAGGGGCTTAGTCGTTGCCCAAAAACAACTTCAATGATAAAGACAGCTTCACAATCATGGCTATTTATCATGGACAAACGTGTAGAGGGGCCATAACGTAATAGACAAGAAAGGGGGTAAAGAATATTGTGTTGCTTCCCATGTTGCTTGCTTAGTGTATAAATTCAGCATTTACTTACAGCCACATGCATAATAATATGTGCTACGTAATTTCGTACTCATAATATTATGATAGGTTCATATTTTCATCATTGTGTAGTTAGTGGTGTAAACATAATTCTATCGCTACCATTGTAGAACTCATTAACTTATAAAGCTAACTTCTTATTCTTTGTTCGCAAAAGACGAGTTTAGTCATACAATTTCATACAAATTCTAAAAATTTGTTTTGTGGCTCGCCTTGAGGTCGTTGTCGAGTGTCGTATACAAATTTCTCTTTCGTTTATTCCTGAATGTCCTTCAGTGTGGTCTACTCTATATCTGTTCTAAATCACATGAAAATCGGCCTAGCCCGTCAGATTAGCGCGTTTAAACAAACTCTTCAGTTTTATTACGTGAGTATATTATAGTATACTTAGGTAATACGTGGGAGAGCCACGTTCTCACAGAAAACCGGTGTGAAACAGCGCAGCTTGCGCTGTGTTTCGCCGAGTGAGTGAGTTTACCGGAGGCCCTATCCCCTACCCTATTTCTTTCCCTACCCTCCCCTATTCCCTTCCCTTCCCATCCCTACCCTCCCCTATTACCCTTTTCCCTATTAAAGGGCGGCAACGCACCTGCAGCTCTTCTGATGCTGCGAGTGTCCATGGGCGACGGAAGTTGCTTTCCATCAGGTGACCCGTTTGCTCGTTTGCCCCCTTATTTCATTTAAAAAAATATTATGTGGTATAATAGCTCCCACACCGGTTTCGGTGATGGTGGCCGGTTTCATTGAAACCAGGCTAGCTACGCAGGAGTAATTATTTTATAGTGCCCAAGTGTGTGCGCAGTACACAAGAGCACTCTCTATTCCTTTACTCTCATAACCCAGTGGGACGGACGACCGACACGACTGGCGAGAGATCAGGCGCAGGACCGACTTTTTACATGCCCATCCGACGCATGGATCATCTTACTTGTCAGACAATCAGGTGATCAGCCTGCATTGTCCTAACCAAACTCGGAAATAACATGTTTCCAACGCGGGAATCGAACCCACGACCTCCGAGTCAAGAGCCGCGCTCTTTACCACTAGACCACGGAGGCGTTTTGTGTGGTATTGCGCATTATGTGGTATTCGGTATGTGAAAACCCGCTGCAGTTAATATCGACTGGTGGTGATAGCCGGCACGTGACGACGAGTCACCTCGCTCCTACACCGGTGGAATATTAAACACAACCAAAGATCCAAAACTGTTTATGTTGCCATTAGGTTGCCATACTCTTTATGTACTCATATCTCTTTAAAGTGCTTCTACTATTTACTAAGGGCCTGTTTCACCACTTCCTGATAAGTGCCGGATATGCTATTCACCACTTAAGGGGGCGACTAACCCTAAAGTGTCGATTTTATAATTCATTTTTATACTTGAAAATAAGCCCCGAATTGTTTTATTGTATAAAATTAGATACAACATTATATTTCCGAGAATTCGATCTGAGCAAAAACACGATATCTTAAAATTTTCTCGATAGAAAAAAATCGCAAAGAATATACATCTAATTTTCACGAATTTTTCATTTATCGCCATAACCGTGCATTGAACTAAGTTAATATTTAAACACATTGTATAAAATTCTATCATTGAGAGATCGACCTAGCAGATTTTTAAAATGTTGTATATTTATCGAGTTATTGAGAAAAAACTAATTTGGCGATGAATCCGCGTCGTTCTTTTTCACCTGGCATATGAAAGACGGGCGTGAGTGTGAAGAGAGAAGGACGATGTTTGATTTTTGGGGTTAGTCGCCCTCTTAACTTGACAGATCAAGTATGGAGAATCTGTCAAAAAAGTTGTGGATAGCCTATCCGGCACTTTATCAGGAAATGGAAAAACAGACCCTAACTCCTTCTATTCTCTACATTTCGACATTGCAGTTGGCTTTCCATGTAATACTAATTATTCTCTAAAGTCTAATTTGTTTCTTTAGTTTTTGCCTTGATAGATTAAAAAGTAATTCTTGATTGTAAATATTTATCATACTGAAACACATGTGGAAATAGGTTTAGTAGTTGTCATTTAGAGTTTATGACTCTCACACGTGCTTGTCAACAGTTTGTATGTAGTTGTAGTTACAGCATAGTCTACAGTCTACACCCCTTAGTTTGTGTCATATGACTTATTATGAAATAATTGGTATTTCGCTTTATTCCCATAGTGCCATAGGACCATATAGGACCTTTGGTCTAAAGTTTAGACCCAAGGTGCAATTGCACTTGAAAAAACGTTTAAACTTTAAACAGCTGGTTAGAATTTTGGCACCATTAGATTCGTCTTAGTCATGATTTCGTGAAATGTAAGAGTGACACTGAGTATCATCACAGTCGATTTAAAAATTTACTAAGAAAATTAAGTTTCATTTAAAATTGTTGTTTTATTTCCTAATAGTCGTCCTTCTAATGAAAGCTACTCGAGTTTTTTTTTTAATGAAATAAGGGGGCAAACGAGCAAACGGGTCACCTGATGGAAAGCAACTTCCGTCGCCCATGGACACTCGCAGCATCAGAAGAGCTGCAAGTGCGTTGCCGACCTTTTAAGAGGGAATAGGGTAATAGGGGAGGGTAGGGAAGGGAAGGGAATAGTTGAGGGTAGGGAAGGGAATAGGGTAGGGGTTAGGGGATTGAGCCTCCGGTAAACTCACTCACTCGGCGAAACACAGCGCAAGCGCTGTTTCACGCCGGTTAGTGTCAGCTACTAAGAACTACTGTAGGTCTACCATGAGTTTAAAGCTATAGTATTTATCGATACTCGATACCGACTACGTAAACTTTTAGTATGACAAATTTTACATCGCCTCTAGCTTTTTTCTCGGTTACTTGCGGAACTAAAATCGCCATACTAAAAATTTACGTAGTCGGTATCGAGTATCGATAAATACTATAGCTGTAAACTCATGGTAGAGCTACTGATAATAATTTGTGCTACTTGTAATTGCGACAAGACGCCGTCTATACTTATCTTATATCTTAGATAATAAGTACAATTTCATATAATTTCTATTAGGTAATATTACTGGCTATTAGTATGAGCAATATTCTTAACAACCTCTGTGGCTCAGTGGTGAGCGCGTTGGTAGCTCAAGCCGGGGGTCGCGGGTTCGAATCCCGCCGACGGAACAAAAAGTTTTCAAAGTTCCTGGGTCATGGATGTGTATTAAATATTCGTATCATATAATAAAAATCTTAAATGTATGTATAGTATAAAAGTATTAAATATATTTCTGTTGTCTGGTACCCGTAACACAAGTCCTTCAGGTACTTACCACGGGGCCAGACTGACGTGGTGGGAAGCGTCCATAGATATTATTATTATTATTATTATGAAAAAGAAGAGTAGTCTCGGCTTCTTGCCGGGGAGATGACTCAGGCACGGGCAGAAGCCAAGTAACCTGGTTCATGATAAAGGTGTATTATGATTGGGGTGTAAGGAAAGATGAGGATGGGTTTAGAAAACGGCGAACTAATGAGCATGTATCGATGATGATAGATTTTTGCATTTGGATATAAGTGTTTTTATGAAGGTCTAGAGTTTTCAGAGATGCGGCGAGGGTCTTCGGTATTACTCCAGTAGAGGAAATGATGATGGGGATAATTTTTACAGCCTCTTGGTGCCACATTTGTTTAATTTCATCGGCGAGTGTTGTGTTTTTGTTTTAGATTGTTGGTGTTTGGGACGGCGATATCTATCAGGTAAGTTGTTTTTTCAGGTTTAATTGTTAGTGTTATGTCTGGTCTATTGCTGAGAATGGTACGGTCAGTGACTATGTCACGATCCCAATAGAGTCTTACATTGCTATTTTCAAGAACGTTTTGAGGTTTGTATTTATAGTATGGGGTGTGTGAATCGATGAGTTTGTATTTAATGGCTAGTAGTTGGTGAATGTGTTTAGCTGCGTTGTCATGTCGGTGTGTGTATCCCTTATTGGCCAGTGCGCTGCATCCCCCGGTAATATGATCTATAGTTTCGGTAGTAAGATGGCATAATCTACATTTATCTGTATCTATTGACTCTTTGAGAATATATTTCGAATAATTGCGTGTCTTTATTATTTGATCTTGAATCGCTATTAGAAAGCCCTCCGTTTCAGAATAGATATTGCCTCGGGTTAACCAGCTGCATGAGGCAATTTGGTCTACATGGTCTTGTTCGAGATGATGAGGATATTTACCATGCAGCGCTTTGCTTTTCCATTTCTGTATTTTATCAGCGTCTTTTAATATCTTGTGCTTTACATTAAATAGGTCATTGTTTAGCTGGAGATGTGTGCCTTTATGGGGGAGATTTGCTATTGCTTTATGTAATTGACTTGTTTTAGCTTTATTTAGGAAATATGTTCTGAGATTATCTATTTGGCTGTAGTGTAAATTTTTTATATCGATGATACCACGGCCTCCCAATTTTCGTTTCAGTGTAAACCTTTCGACTGCTGAGTTAATGTGGTGGATATTACGCTTATAGCATAGCATTCGCGTTGTGGTATTAAGGGTTTCAAGTTCTGTGTCTGTCCATTTAATGATACCGAATGAGTATGTTAGAATGGGTATGGCGTAGGTATTAATGGCTTTAATTTTATTCCGACCAGATAATTGAGTGGCTAGTATTTTATTTAATCTCTGTTTATATTTAGATTTTAATGTATTTTTAATTTCTTTGTGATTTATTGTAATGCTTTGTATGTATCCTAAGTATTTATATGTATCTATTGCTTGCATACTGTCTATCATTCCTTCTTGAAACTCTAAATTTAACGGTTCTGTTTGTGTGTGATGGCCTTTGTTAATGCAGTTAATTTTACATTTTTCAATTCCAAACTTCATTTTAATATCAGTACTAAATTTTTCAGTAATTTTTAGCAGGTGTTCTAACTGTTGCCTGTCACTTGCGTAGAGTTTTAAGTCATCCATGTATAGCAGGTGAGTAACTTTTATATTATTAAGCTTATCTAGTGTATAACCGTGGCATGATTTACTGAGTATTTTAGAAAGTGGGTTGAGAGCTATACAGAACCACAGGGGGCTGAGCGAATCACCCTGAAATATGCCGCGTTTAATTTTTATTGGGGAAGTGCAGAGATTTTCTTCATTTGTTCTTAAGGTAAGCCTGGTGGACCAGGTGGACATTAGGTATTGTAGGAAATTAATTAATTTAATATATTATTATTATTATTATTATCAGCTTGGTTAGGATAAATTCAATTCTAACTGCCTTTATGATGTTCGAAACTCTTTGTTGTAAGCATGCTGATCTATTTCTTGGCGCTGATCCAAGTTCGTCGTTTGTTTTGTTATGTCATCATCGGGTTAATGACTTTTGATATTTTATTCGGAGGTGCAGGTAGATTGGTCACCATGATTGCGGAGATCGCTATGTACTCTTTCGTAACCGCTTGTATACTAATATTATAATTGCGATAGTGTCTGTCAGCTGGCTGACGTCTGTCTGTTACCTCTTAACGCATTTCAGCGAGACCGATAAACCGATTTTCCTGAAAGGTATGAAAATACTTTGAGTCCCGAGAAATAACATAGGATATCTTTCTCCCGCGCCATAAACTAATTTTGTTGCGGCCGTCATCTAGTTGGTCCATATTCCATAATAAGCCAATTACTCTTCAACACCTACATCGTGGGTTACATAGTAATTAGCAGACACAATAGATTTTCAATTGTTATGCGGCAGCCGCGCGCTTGGGGATTGATGGGTTAATTCGATCGAGTTTAGTCTGAATTTCAAGCTAAACTCGATGGAATTAACCCATAAATTTAATTTCAGACTCTGAAAGTTAGAGTTGTTGGTGTTGATGATGATGTATCTGTCGAATGTCGATGTGCAACGTCTCTGGCGTTGTTTTTCACACAATTTTCCCTTTCGTCAGTGCTCAGTTCCCATTGTCGGTCAGTTCGCACGCGGGGACACACGGAAACACAAATGGGCCGGTGGCCGCTGACCCGTTTACTGTAATTACCCCTCATATCCTCTCGTGTTATGTGCGCCTGGTACTTTTGGATACTCTTCATTCCTCATCTTACATCCTATGTGACATGGACTTTCCTGGGACTCAAAGAATGCCCATACCAAATTTCATTTTATCAAAATCGTTTCAGCGGTTTAAGTTAAGCGTGAAGAGGACAGACAGACAGACCGTACTTCTTCGTATATCACATATCCTCCACTGCATTGAAATCTACTGTGAGTTATTTCCCATAGGAGCCTGCTCAAGACACTTCTCTCATTGCCCATTGGCTATGTAATCATAATATTATGCTGTCTGGACTCTGAAGTCCTGTTTTCGTTTGGTATGCCTCATCTTAAAAATCTATCTTATATTCTTTTGATTCATTTCTCTGATTCCGAGGACCACTTTAATTGGTCTTAAATCCCTAATACATGTTGGACTCTGGCTTCTATACATTACATTATCATTTTTTTTTAATATAATGTTCATGGTCTAGTGTAATACTTAGCAGCTAATTACATAACATTTGCCACGCCCAGTCGCGTTTTAATCGATCACAGTTAAATGTTAGTTCCAAGACTCTTGCTTTTTTATGATCACTGAAATAGCATTATCGGATTGTTCCAAATTGTATTGGATGGCAGAAAAAAAATCGTTCATAACTTGGAGTGTCTCGCCGGCGACTGTCGAGATAAATTTAAAACATGACCCTAATTGCACTTCCGACTGGCAGGTTGTCACAGGAAAATACAAACCGACTAGCTGAGTATTTTCGGTCCTATTTACTTAACTCCTACCTCGTTCAGAGGTCAGGTCATTCTGGACATTAAAGTTTTAGAAGAAAGAGAAGAGAAAAGAAGCATGAATCGTTTGAGAATCCAGCGCGAAGTTTGTGAAACATTCGTATTGTATTCTTACATGTTTGGCAATCGATAAGTATCGTTATCTGTGACGTCACACGATATAGTATCATCAAGTCTTGCCACATACATGCGCTATTACGTGACTTTACCTCAGTTTGTTTTGACCAACCAATGTCACAACTTTTTTTGTGATCAAAGACCTAATGAAAACCAGAAGGGGACTTAACAAACAAGAGTTAAATTATGCTTTTGTGACAACATTAGCTGATACTTATAGTGTGTAACATCTATCAAGTGTTATTGGCTCTTAAACTTAAACCAAGTCTTTGTAACTCAATTTCTCTAGTTTTTAACCCCCGACAAAAAGAGGAATGTTATAAGTTTGACGTTTCTCTCTGCCTGTGTGTATTCGTGGCATCGTAGCATCCATACACTGTTACGGGTGGACCGATTTTGATCTACTTTGTTTTTGCTTGAAAGCAGATAAGGGATAATATAAGATAGTGTTCTTAGTAATAGTTCATCATCATCAGCAAACGCAAACTCCCGACTTGATTCGGGTCAGTATTTTGCATTTTGATGCCTGACACCTATTGGAGCTTCAAATCAAGGGTTTGATTTAAATTTATTAATTTTATATTATTAGTAAATACATTTTCGTTTGATAAGCGCAGTCATGGACCTCGCGTGTGGGCGGCCGGCGCGGGTGCGCTGTGAATGTCAAGGAAGGCGGCCATTTATATCGCGAGCAAGTGCCGCATTGTGTACAGTGGGATGTGTCATGTGCTCCATATTTTGGATATCGAGCTAGAATCTAGGATTACTCTTAGTATCGTGCTAATTAAATGTCTCAAAAGATGTTATCAAGTTCTAGTATGTCGAAACAAGAGAACAGAATTTTCAATAATGTTTCTAGTCTGGGGTTTCAGCTAGTAGTGTAGCAGAAAAGTCGTGAAGCCACATGGCAGGTTGTTTAAAGTCATGCTCATGACTGTCTAAATACATATAAATCCAAAATATTGTATTTTTAACCCCCGACAAAAAAGAGGGGTGTTATTGGATAGATTATAATATCCAACTGGAATCTGAACTTTCATGATCCTACTAGTTGTCACCTACACTGAACTACCAAACTTATAGTAAGTTCCTGACCCTAAAAAATAAAAGAAATAATAGATTGGATCAAAAGTTATCTATACTAATATTATAAAGCGGAAGAGTTTGTTAGTTTGTTTGTTTGTTTGAACGCGCTAATCTCAGGAACTACTGGTCCGATTTGAAAAATTCTTTCAGTGTTAGATAGCCCATTTATCGAGGAAGGCTATAGGCTATATTTTATCACGCTAATACTAATAGGAGCGAAGAAATAGAGGAAAGTGTGTACAAAACGCGGGGAAATTATTTGAAATGGCTTATTTGAACGCGCTAATCTCAGGAACTACTGGTCCGATTTGAAAAATTCTTTCAGTGTTAGATAGCCCATTTATCGAGAAAGGCTATAGACTATATTTTATCACGCTTAGACTGATAGGAGCGAAGAAATAGAGCAAAATGTGGAAAAAAACGGAGGAAATTATTTGAAAGGGCTTATCTCACGAACTACTGGAGCAATTTTTCTGTTATTTGGCACAGATAAGAAGTAGACGACGTGAAGGATTATAGGCTATTTTTGTAGACTAATTTATCTGTGAAATATCTAATTTACGCGGGCGAAGCTGTGCGGAACGTTATATTTCGCGTGGTCACGACATCGCGTAAACGGCTGGACCCATTTTGCTGAAATTTGGTATAAATATACTTTGAGTCGCGAAAAAGAACATAGGATACATTTTTTCCCGGAAAAATGTACGGTTACTGCACAATATACTTTTATGATTTGCGCGTAAACTATTCAATCTATTTTGATAGAATTTGGTATGGAAATACTTTGAGTCTCGGGAACGGACAAGGAATGCTAATTTTGTCCCGGAAAATGTACGGCTACCGCACAATAAACTTTAATGATTATCGCCTAAACTATTTTATCTATTTTGACGAAATTTGGTATGGCAATACTTTCAGTCTCGGGAAAGGGCAAGGGATACTTTTTATCCCGGAAAATATACGGTTCCCGCACAATAAACTTTTATGATTCTTGCCTAAACTGTTTAATAATAATCTATTTTGATGAAATTTGGCATGGAGATTGGAGATAGGGCTGGAGGACTAATTTGAATCTGGGACAAGGAATGTTTTTTGCCCCGGAAAAATGTGCAGTTCCCACACAATATACTTTCTGATTTACGCGTAAACGACTCAATCGATGTACGGGAACAACTATAAACTAAAGTCCACGGGGACGAAGTCGCGGGCAACAGCTCGTAACTTATAATAGTGCAATATCAGCAATAGATTGCTGATATTGCACTATTATAAGTTACGAGCTGTTGCCCGCGACTTCGTCCCCGTGGACTTAATAACTTAATATTATAAAGCGGAAGAGTTTGTTTGTTTGTTTGAACGCGCTAATCTCAGGAACTACTGGTCCGATTTGAAAAAATCTTTCAGAGTTAGATAGCCCATTTATCGAGGAAGGCTATAGGCTATAATTTTATCACGCTAATACTAATAGGAGCTAAGAATTAATAGAGGAAAGTGTGGAAAAAACGGGGGGAAATTATTTGAAAGGGCTCATTTGAACGCGCTAATCTCAGGAACTACTGGTCCCATTTTAAAAATTCTTTCAGTGTTACATAGCCCATTTATCAAGGAAGGCTATAGGCTATATTTTATCACGCTATCCGGAAAAAATGGGGGAAATTATTTGAAAGGACTTATCTCGCGAACTACTGGCGCAATTTTTATGTTAATTGGCACAGATAAGAAGTAGACTACGTGAAGGATCATAGGCTATTTTTTGTGGACTAATTTGTCTGTGAAATATCTAATTTACGCGGGCGAAGCCGCGCGGAACGTCTAGTAAGTAATAATTAAGTTACTGATGTCATCATTGCTGCCGTGACAATGGGAGCGCGACGCACACTTTCGCCTGTCAGCTGTCTACTGTCTTCGCTGTCTGCTGACTGCTAGTCTCATGGCCCGCTGAGTTTCTACATCCATATTTTATATATTGGTCACCACTTTTGATCAGGTTTACTGCATTGGAAAGTCCTCGTTAGCATGATAATGGTTTGCAATTGACTACCGTTTTGACCAAAGGCATTCCCTTGCTGTTTTTTCTCATTATGATGTTTTTAGTTTTTTAAACAATATTAAGAACATCTTATCAGATTTAGCAAAATTACCCTGGAGAATTCCTGAAAATTCATTAGATAATAGGGAAATTTAGACGATTCCTCTCAAGGATGCCGGAAAAACTTCTTAACTTAGAAATTTTCCGGAACCATAAACCTACACCAACTTAAGAATGTCTTCACCTAGGGTTGCCATCACCGGAAGACATGTGATAGGCCCTCGCGTCTCCGTCCTGCGCGAAAGTAGGAAGTAGGAACACGGTCGGGTTTTAGTGGGTACAGCTGCGGCCGCTTACCATCTCTTCGGCCGTAGCAAGTCCCACATACCCCGGTGGTTCTTCCCCAACGCTACCGGGGATGCGTAATAGCATTTCCCGAAAAAAAAAAAAAAAGAGTTGCCATCACCCAAATTCCCTTCGCCGCTCAGGCACGACAAAATTCCCGGACATTTGGCCGAAATGTTGTTATTTCCCCGGACACCTCTTAAACAGTATTTACGATAACGTCTTGCCAATTTTTGCTTTCTCTCAGCAAAAGTGTCCGGATTTCAACCAGACACTTTTCAAAAACCGGGCCGGTCGCACCCCGGACGCCCTTCAAACTAGGACAAATCCAGGGAAATCCGGACGGATGGCAACCCTATCTTCACCTAACTTCATAATTAATCGTTCTATTTCCTAACGCAGTAGCGTCAATAGATGATGGATGCGTCCCCAATAGTGGGCGTACTCGGAATTGGCTCGCTCGATAGTAAATCATTTATTGATACCGCAGCCGGTCCTTGTTGATCAATAATGTCTGGCCACAATTAAGAGATGTGGGTTAGGAGAATGGATGATTGGAGTTTGATCCATAGATCCGCTGGCCTAATTCTTTAACCACTAAGGTTTCTTAGGAATGGTTATCACTTGAACCTCCCAATTTGAGAATTAGGCGTCGTACACAATTTGAGTTTATGAAATTATGAGGTCACATCCGTGCTTTTATGGTGGGTTTTAGAATTTAGAAGTTTTCTCTCGACTAGGTTCTAGGCTCGATTTCCGTGAATAAACATAATGCTGTTTTCAAGTTTAGTAACTGCAGCCACAGCATAAATAATAGTACTTGCTACAGCACAGATTACCTGAAATCTGAATGTCTGAATGATAAGAAAGATGCCCATCATTGAACTTTAACTATAATCTTCTATATAAACAAAAATGAAAGCCCACTGCACTGAGTTCATGTTCACCCACAAAGTGTGAGTATTGTGATAATACAATAATAATTAGTATTACCGGCCTTTTGTTACACGTCCGCCGCGACAATGTGTTGTGTGACCCTATTGTGGGTATTTTGATGACCCTAGCTTTTGTATGGTGCATGGACGTGCTGGAATGATTCTGACCTTATGCCTGTATCAGAGACATTGTAAAACTTTTATATAGCCTTGTGTTTCATTATATTTTAGGATAACCTCCTATTATAATCCTCGACTATTCTGCTGTACTACAGAGCAAGAACGGGCACCTTGGTCACTACGAATACTCATCCACAGAGGAAATTCGTGGCACCAACCCCTACCACATCGTTCAATTTATGAGCAGCATTGGGTTGGGGGCGGTACTATGATCCGAAGGAGTCACAATAGAATATAGATCCTCGAGGGTCGCAGTGACGTCAGGGCAATGATTCAATAGCAATTTTTTTTCCTGCTTTCAGGAAAAAGAACTGCTATTGACAGCTTTGTATTAACTATTTTACCATAATATCAAATCATCCATAGTCAACACTTTGCACTTTTACTCACTTAGGTGGTACAGTAGAGCCTGTAGAGCACAAAACGCTTAATGGAATTTAAGCAATTATCATTTATCACACCTACAGACAAGAAAGAATCGATGTTCCTAATTATTGAATTCAACATTAATGATAATTATAGAACTATATTATGTATATAAGCGAGTGTTGGAACCTAGAAATGTAGATATACCATATCTGCGGACGTGACTATCGGAAGCGATATGTCGCGAGCGTGTAGTGTACTGTGTAACCCCCCGCCGCGCCGCCGGCCGGGCCGCCTGAGCCATCACTGCCATTGTCCACAACAATACCAATCTTGGCTTATCTAATGGTAATGGTGCTGCATTAGGTTGGGTTGCTTTCTTTTTGATTCGTCGATAGGTACGTTTGGATTTGTTCAACGTCTTTCGCTATTTAGTGTGTGTAATGTGTATTGTGATTTAGGACGTATTATCCTGTTTGTTCTTTAATTTTCCTCCTGTTGTAACTGTTTATATATCTGAATTAGTTTTGAAATAATTTTGTAAAGGTGTGAATCACATTATGAATGTGTTTGCGCGACATCTTATCTAGATGCTCCACATTCGCAAGACAATAGCGCTGAGCTCTCGTTAGAATTTCGATATGATCGTAATCTTTGCGAAACAAATGTTCTATCGTCAATATAATGAGGGTTAATTTCGTGGCATCTGACAGATGTTTGACACAACAAGGACCTTAGATATGGAGCTCCGTGTTGCAGGACTTGCAGGTGGAAAGTGTTATAATTTGTAAATTAGTTTTTATACGGCATTTCGTGTGAGTTGAGTCTTAACTCTTACCACTAGCAGGAAAAGCATCGAAAACCCTCATTGAATTGCCTCGCTTTGTAACCCAGCGCCCCAGCGGTATGCACGTAATATTGTACCCAAATAAATAGAGCAAATTTCGCATAGCGATGTGGATGTGAAAGTGCAAAGGATACGTTTATCGCTGGCGATCAGCGGGGAATGGCGGGGAACAATGGCCGAGTGCGTGCGCGTGCGCCGTGCACCGTGCGGTGTGGGCCTGGAATGCCGATCGCGACCTACAGCGTCCGTGAATCACTGTCGCCACTCGCAGGGTTAACGGTACAATTCCACCATGATAGGTTGATCCAGTTTTATATAAACAAAGCGATTCCACTGTATTATTAATGACTAGATGACGCCCGCAGCTCCGTTTATCGGGCGGGAACCATACATTTTCCGGGATAAAAAGTACCTATCCTATGTCCTTTCCCGGTACTCGAAGTATCTCCATGTCAAATTTCAGCAAAATCGGTTAAGCGGTTCAGGCGTGAAGAGGTAACAGACGGACAGACACACTTTCGCATTTATAATATTAGTATGGATTGTAGTCTGTTTGCTTACTTTCAGACTAAGAGATTTGAATAAAGTACGTTATTTATATATCAGCATATTATATTATCCGTAGTATCTATTAAGAGCAGGTACACAATGTGTACTTGCTCTAAGGCTCTTACTATAAAGGCTTAAACTTAAGGATTAATTTTTATCCTTCCAACTGTCAAAAAATATAATTAATTACAGCCTAAATATTTAATTAGCGTATCTGATAGAGGCCACTAGAGAGTAGAGACTGAGCACTGTTCAAAATTTATATTCAGGCAGTCGGCTTTCTCTTCCCTGGCGCACCCACAATTTTTAATGATGGTAATTATATATCTGAACGAGCTAGGAGCTATATATTAGCTATACTTAAATAAATAAGTGACTAAATGTTGCCGTAATAACTACAAGGAACTCTTATGTTCTCTACTTCCCAAGAAACCGTTTTTTGTGTTTACTCCAAGTTAAGCTTTGCTTCTTTTTGCTTTTAACTTAGTCGCTAAGAACCGCATCTTTAAAAAAGAAGGATCCTTTATTTGGGTAAAACTTCAGATACATACATGGTGCTTACACCAAGTAACGCTTGGCCTTCAAGGTATGTTTTTAACTTAGTCGCTAAGAACCGCATCTTTAAAAAAGAAGGAAACTTTATTTGGGTAAATCTTCACTTCAGATACATACAAGCACAATTTCAGAACCAAATTATTTCAAATTGGTGTCCACTTAGCATGTTATGTTGCGAACGTACACACAACGCTGATTTTCAGTAAGCGCCATCTAACTGGAATAATTTGCTTTACAGTGTCGCATTCTATATTTTCCTTGAACTTGTAGACATCTCCAGTCTCCGCGTCATAATCGCCGTGCCGGTGGGCGGCGGATGGGCTTCCTCCTTAGCGCAGACACCTGCGTCCTGTGGACCTTCAGATCCCAATTCCACGATCGTTTCCCCATTATTGTGCAGTTTCCTCTGCCGGGGACCCATTACCGTCCAGTTTCCTCTCATGTGGACCGTAGTCCACTCGAGCTGACGACATGATTGGCGATAGACGCTCTTCTTGTAAGTCGTTTGTATATAGACCGCGAAGACATTAAGTTTGCTCGGCAAAAATGGAATATCAGATCTGTCGTTACTGCTAGATCCTGAATCCTGATGCGATGGTGACTTAATGACACGTTTTTGGTAGATGCACTAATTGCCCAATCCAATTTCGCCGAGCATTCTAAGGTGTGTGCGGTTTTTATATTCTTAATCAGTTTTAGGTTTTAGCCATCTTAAGCATATCTTTGAATTTGAATTTAATTCCTTCAATTTCCTTTTAGGCTTCGGCCAAACCTACGCGTCAGTAACGCGGGACGCGGGCCGGGAGCGTCTGCAACGCGAAACTGGTGTACACACCTGCGCGTCTACGGTGCGAAACTGTAGATTATTCCCGCTCTGCTGACGCGAACATCCGTCGTTGCAGACGCTCCCGCTTCACAGTCTCTGTGGTCGCGTAGGTTTGGCCGAAGCTTTACTCTTTGATTATACAGTGTGTAACAAAAATAAGTGATAATACTTTAGGGTGTGTACGTGTTCCTTGTAGAGAGTTCACTGTGAAAGTAGCAGCGCTGAAAGACGAAATTTTTTTTTCACTTTTGTATGGGCAAGGGCCCGAGCGTCACGATTTTCCCCATACAAAAGTGAAAAAAAAAGTTGGTCGTTCAGGGCTGCTACTTTCACAGTGAACTCTCTACAAGGAACACGTACACATCCTAGAGTATTATCACTTATTTTTGTTACACCCTGTATACTACTTACTGTTGCTTCCTCCTTATATCGTCCTCATGTAAATATTTGTCTATAGCATATTATGTTATAATTATATTTATCTTCTGAAACATTTATCTTCATTAATTATTAACCATGTGATGACGAGAGATGTTATGTCGGAGAGTAACCCGGTTACGTGCACGTCAGCCAGTCTGCAGGCTGTTCGGTCGCGTTTAGGTTGCGTACTTCCTGCACTTTCACTCACTGAGGTGCAACTACAGGCTACGGCCTACAAGTAATGACTTAATCTCAAATTAAGTATATTATTGGCGTTAAAAAAGGAACATTGATAACGGGAAGTCTCATTTTCCGCCTTGGAGGAAGATCTAGCAGTAAAACAATGATGCTATAATGAGCATACTCATTTATAGCAAAATTTGCTTCAAATTAAGCATCATGTTTGTAATGCTACTGAGTATAATTATTATCATATTTTTAACCTCCGACAAAAAAGAGGGGTGTTATAAGTTTGACGTGTCTGTCTGTCTGTCTATCTGTTTGTCTGTGTGTGTATCTGTCCGTGGCATCGTAGCATCCAAATTTGGGCTCATATTAACGGCCTCATCGAAAAGGACATTGATAGATGGTAATCATGAGAATATGATTCTGTTGATAGGAATTATTCTGCACTATAACCAACACAAGTTTCAAAAGTATGAAATAAAATTAAATTAAAAAATTTAAAAAAAACCCCGCCAAAACAACTTTAAAAAGTAATGAAATAATATGTACTGCCTTTAAGTTCAAATAATTCCTAACTTGTGTAAAGTAATATTTTAGTCCATAATTGTTGTCAAGGTGTGTCGGGGGACCGCTAATGTAGATGTTTGATTTCACATAACAAGTTTAAGGATCAATTCACAGCAATCTGAATCGAGATAGGTAACCAGCGACTTGGCGGTTAAGTTGTAGGTTTTAGTTTACTTGGCGGTCCCCCGACACACCGTGACAACAATTATGGACTAAAATATTACTTTACACAAGTTAGGAATTATTTGAACTTAAAGGCAGTAAATATTATTTCATTACTTTTTAAAGTTGTTTTGGCGGGGGTTTTTTTAAATTTCTTAATTTAATTTTATATAGGAATTATAATTATGAACTTAAAATATTTGGCAATTTCCGGTACCTTTATAAATCATTACATGATTCTAAAAATTGATAGATATTGTTATTTGAGTTATGAACCGCACAATCATGCTGATGATTGACATTTAATATTTTGTCCAAAAGCGTGAAATGCTCTAGATATACAGCTGGTGTCAGCGATTACGTGGTGCGATGACGCGGCATCGTGTTACTCATGACAACGATTAATAACATCGGTTATTTTTTCATGATATTATGACTGCCTTTTAACTATATCAGGGACTTTTTGTTAGAATTCCAAAATTATAATCCCCTAAACTTCTAAGCCTTTTGGATAAGAAAAGGTTCTTCCATCACTAATACCCCTTCTAGGGCCCTCCTACTTTCTGCATTATGAAATAAAGATAAACACATAATCCATAATATTATAAATGCGAATGTGTGTCTGTCTGTCCCTGTTTCTTCATGCTGAAATCGCTGAATCGATTTTGATGAAATTTGGTATAAAGATACTTCGAGCCCGGAAAAGGAGAAGGACATAATAAGATACTTTTTGCTTAGGAAAAATATACGGTTTCCGCGTGATAAACGAATTTCGACGCAATAGAGTTGCGGATGTCATTTAATATTCTACGTATTATATCTGTGTTCAGACTTCAGAGTTATTTTACCTCCGAGAGGACCTTTATATCAACGACATAAGGATCAAACTCTAGGGGGCACCGCCTGTACGCTGACGTAACGGAAGTCTGTTCGTCAGAACTCAGATGTAACATAACGAATATTTCCAATGGCTGATAGTGCACGCCGACCTTGGACATTGTTATCGCAGCACGACTAGCTCGCACCTCGGCGCATCACTATACATCATCATCATCATAAGTCATAACCATACTTACGTAGCTAATCATCCAAAGATCGCCATTGGACACAACGGAAGAGGTCACAACTTAAAAGCTCAATAAAGCATAATATGTCAAAACTAACTTTTAATTCTGCGTTTAGAACAAAACATTCACAGCTGCACTCAGATTTAACCCATCAATCCCCAATCGGCATTTTATTTAAATACCCCACGATCGAGGTATTTTATTTTAATGATTAGCTACAGCCTTCAGTTTTATGGGACTACTTTGGTATAAAAACTTTTATCCATTTTAATAATATTAATAATAGCTCCCACACCGGTTTCGGTGACGGTGGCGGTGGTCATTGAAACCAGACCAGCTACGCATGAGTAATTTTATAGTGCCCAAGTGTGTGCGCAGTACACAAGAGCACTTTCTATTCCTTTACTCTCATAACCTAGTGGGACGGAAGACCGACACGACCGGCGAGAGATCAGGCGCAGAACCGAATTTTTAATTTCCCATCCGACGCATGGATCATCTTACTTGTTAGACAATCAGGTGATCAGCCTGCATTGTCCTAACTCCTAACCAAACTTGGAAATAACAATTTTATGTTTCCAACGCGGGAATCGAACCCACGACCTCCGAGTCAAGAGCCCAGCTCTATACCACTAGACCACGGAGGCATTATATCCATTTTAAGAGGAGTCCACACCGCCGTTTTTCCATACAAACGCTGTCCCCTGTTTCCTCCCTGGATAATGCCGGTAGAGTTATGATTTTTTTCCTGAATATCTATGGCCAGTATTAGCATGTCCCTATGTTTTCTTTTTTTTCATAATTTTATTATTAAAAAAGATAAGAACATCCAAAAACCCAAAAAAATGGCAAAATTTTCCTCTGTGTTCAAACACCCAGAAAACAAAACTGGCTAAAATATACAAAAAAAAATAAAACAGGACCACAGCTCAAGTCTTCCTTTAATTCTTAATGAAAAAAGTACTTAAATCGGTTAAGTTTTGAAGAAGGAATCAGCGAACAACGAATCGAAGGTTTTCTGTTCTTTTATTAGAACTTTTGTCGTGTTGTCTCTATCGCGCTCTGCGGTGGGAGACTTGAGATTGGTGAGACAGCAATACATTTTCAAATACCTATTTTCAATTTCTCTCGCCCCTGGTGTATCCTCTTAATATCGCTACTTAGTAAACAGCAGCTTATATATAATATAGCCATACTAATATTATGAGTTATGACTAATTAGTCTATTAAAATACCCCGGAAACCGCCACGTGTCCGGTCAAAGGACCAACTCGATGATTGTTTCTGAGCCACTCTACATTCCACGTGCTTTGTATGCTGTATGACACTATATTTATTAACTGGGTGGCTGCATGGAAATATATATTTTGACACATAAGTTGCTTTATGTTTGTTTATATTATCATCAGAACCTATTTATTTCTTTACAAATGACCTGAAAATCAAATAATTTTGATCGGCTTATTTTATTTTTGATCTAGTCGTTCGTTATCTAGTCCTACTTATGGAAACCTTCTCTTCGACTTACCATTAGCCAATTTGCTGCCTCACAACTATCAGCTATAAAGCCATTTCAGTTACTCTAATAATAAATAATTATTATCCGTTGGATAGTCAGACTACTGGACACTGGGTGGCGTGCACTGGAATGCAATTATATAATTAGAAAGAAGTCGCTTTGAAAGTACTATCGGTGACGCAACTCCTGATATCGGCTTAAATATCTATAGCTCATTGTGCTGGAATTATTACACTTTAAAACCCACTTGGGCTCATCTGGATCAAATGTATTTAATGCTTCAACTCCCAAGCGGTCACATTCGACGACGACGACGACGAATCCACGATCGAGGGATTAATTGAGATCAGAAGGCCTACTACGAAACCGTTTTGAGACTCAAACAATCGAAGGACTAAGGAGAATGCCGCGTCCTGCTCTAACAGCGTCGTCTCACGTTTGTTAGAGTAGGACACGGCATTCTCGTTCGATTGTTTAGGTCTCAAAATGGTTTCGTGGTACGGGCCCTGGTTATCATGGTATGCATAATATGACCCATGGTAGTTCGGGTGATACCACGTAACCCATGTCCTCTTCGTTACTAGTCACTCAGGCGTCACGTGCCTTGCGAAATTTCAAAATGTTTCAGCTTGCTTTGTTTCCTTATCTCTGTTTTGTTCTGGTGCCAAAACAATGGCAGAAAGCAAGCATCATAATATTTATCTCGACATAAGAGGATTATTCTCGAAGATCTACGCGTCAAGTAATACTAAACTCTCAAGTGGCAATAGTAATTAAATTAACAGCTAGACATGAAACAGCTTTTATGGCAGATTTTATGGCGTCTTATATAGCCATGAGTTATTTGCTAAAACTAATCTAATAAGCATCAGGAATCTAATAAGAGATGTAATTTTATCTAGTTTATTGATTGTAAAGTGGAGATGTGCCTGAAGTTCCGAACGTTCAAGTGAACGAATTAGCTACAAAACAAAAACAACTTATCTTGTGTATCAAAATATAATATGCATCATAGTGAGATAAGGGGACACTTTTAGAGGGTGCAAATGTTATTTCTAACTCAAAAAATAGTCACCCCTAAAACCCACCCTTATAATTCCAAGTCGATTTTCTTCCACCCCACAGTGATTGAAAATTCTAAAAAAAATCATGCTAGTATATTTATAGATCCTACATACGATGGTAATATTTTCAACTTGCGGACTCACCCCTAAAACTTACCCTTAAAATTCAAAGTCGATTTTCTCCCACACCACAGTGATTGAAAATTCTAAAAAAATTCATGCTAGTATACTTATAGATCCTACATACGATGGTAATATTTTCAACTTGCGGACTCACCCCTAAAACTTACCCTTAAAATTCAAAGTCGATTTTCTACCATACCACAGTGATTGAAAATTCTAAAAAAATTCATGCTAGTATGTATACTTATAGATCCTACATACGATGGTAATATTTTCAACTTGCGGACTCACCCCTAAAACTTACCCTTAAAATTCAAAGTCGATTTTCTACCATACCACAGTGATTGAAAATTCTAAGTCGATTTTCTCCCACACCACAGTGATTGAAAATTCTAAAAAAATTTATGCTAGTATATTTTAAGATCCTACATACGATGGTAATATTTTCAACTTGCGGACTCACCCCTAAAACTTACCCTTTAAATTCAAAGTCGATTTTCTACCATACCACAGTGATTGAAAATTCTTAAAAAATTCATGCTAGTATACTTATAGATCCTACATACGATGGTAATATTTTCAACTTGCGGACTCACCCCTAAAAATTACCCTTAAAATTCAAAGTCAATTTTCTCCCACACCACAGTGATTGAAAATTCTAAAAAAATTCATGCTAGTATATTTTAAGATCCTACATACGATGGTAATATTTTCAACTTGCGGACTCACCCCTAAAACTTACCCTTTAAATTCAAAGTCGATTTTCTACCATACCACAGTGATTGAAAATTCTAAAAAAATTCATGCTAGTATACTTATAGATCCTACATACGATGGTAATATTTTCAACTTGCGGACTCACCCCTAAAAATTACCCTTAAAATTCAAAGTCGATTTTCTCCCAGACCACAGTGATTGAAAATTCTAAAAAAATTCATGCTAGTATATTTTAAGATCCTACATACGATGGTAACATTTTCAACTTGCGGACTCACCCCTAAAACTTACCCTTAAAATTCAAAGTCGATTTTCTCCCACACCACAGTGATTGAAAATTCTAAAAAAATTCATGCTAGTATATTTTAAGATCCTACATACGATGGTAATATTTTCAACTTGCGGACTCACCCCTAATACTTACCCTTAAAATTCAAAGTCGATTTTCTCCCACACCACAGTGATTGAAAATTCTAAAAAAAATCATGCTAGTATATTTTAAGATCCTACATACGATGGTAATATTTTCAACTTGCGGACTCACCCCTAAAACTTACCCTTAAAATTCAAAGTCGATTTTCTACCATACCACAGTGATTGAAAATTCTAAAAAAATTCATGCTAGTATACTTATAGATCCTACATACAATGGTAATATTTTCAACTTGCGGACTCACCCCTAAAACTTACCCTAAAAATTCAAAGTCGATTTTCTACCATACCACAGTGATTGAAAATTCTAAAAAAATTCATGCTAGTATACTTATAGATCCTACATACGATGGTAATATTTTCAACTTGCGGACTCACCCCTAAAAATTACCCTTAAAATTCAAAGTCGATTTTCTCCCACACCACAGTGATTGAAAATTCTAAAAAAATTCATGCTAGTATATTTTAAGATCCTACATACGATGGTAATATTTTCAACTTGCGGACTCACCCCTAAAACTTACCCTTAAAATTCAAAGTCGATTTTCTACCATACCACAGTGATTGAAAATTCTAAAAAAATTCATGCTAGTATACTTATAGATCCTACATACAATGGTAATATTTTCAACTTGCGGACTCACCCCTAAAACTTACCCTAAAAATTCAAAGTCGATTTTCTACCATACCACAGTGATTGAAAATTCTAAAAAAATTCATGCTAGTATACTTATAGATCCTACATACGATGGTAATATTTTCAACTTGCGGACTCACCCCTAAAAATTACCCTTAAAATTCAAAGTCGATTTTCTCCCACACCACAGTGATTGAAAATTCTAAAAAAATTCATGCTAGTATATTTTAAGATCCTACATACGATGGTAATATTTTCAACTTGCGGACTCACCCCTAAAACTTACCCTTAAAATTCAAAGTCGATTTTCTACCATACCACAGTGATTGAAAATTCTAAAAAAATTCATGCTAGTATATTTTAAGATCCTACATACGATGGTAATATTTTCAACTTGCGGACTCACCCCTAAAACTTACCCTTAAAATTCAAAGTCGATTTTCTACCATACCACAGTGATTGAAAATTCTAAAAAAATTCATGCTAGTATACTTATAGATCCTACATACGATGGTAATATTTTCAACTTGCGGACTCACCCCTAAAAATTACCCTTAAAATTCAAAGTCGATTTTCTCCCAGACCACAGTGATTGAAAATTCTAAAAAAATTCATGCTAGTATATTTTAAGATCCTACATACGATGGTAACATTTTCAACTTGCGGACTCACCCCTAAAACTTACCCTTAAAATTCAAAGTCGATTTTCTACCATACCACAGTGATTGAAAATTCTAAAAAAATTCATGCTAGTAAACTTATAGATTCTACATACCATGGTCATATTTTCAACTTGCGGACTCACCCCTAAAACTTACCCTTAAAATTCAAAGTCGATTTTCTCCCACAACACAGTGATTGAAAATTCTAAAAAAATTCATGCTAGTATACTTATAGATCCTAAGTAAGGGTAAGTATTTTTAATACCAAAATTGGGTATTAATTTTTTTAGTTTATGGTAGACTTTTACATGGAACTGCCCTGTTATCTATTATTGACAAATATTTTTAACTATAAGGCATCTATTATTTAAACTTATATTATTACTTCCAATGAAATAAAATACGAAAAAGATGACTGATAAATGTATACTTACCGAATGACACAGAGATCCATTAGCAATCGATGAAAACGACACACCGTCGATGTTTTCTATATCTTTAATTAGTGTAGGTATTACTTCTGCGAGAGAAACTTTTTTTGCTGTGGGTTATTTTAAATAAATTAAACCAAGTAAAAAACCACAATGTCTCGAAATATCTCAAAGCGTTACGTCACAGATGGTCGAGCTTGAATGTAGTCGTGGAAAGTTCCATAAATTTTGAATTTTAAGGGTAAGTTTTAGGGGTGAGTCCGCAAGTTGAAAATATTACCATCGTATGTAGGATCTATAAGTATACTAGCATGAATTTTTTTAGAATTTTCAATCACTGTGGTGTGGGAGAAAATCGACTTTGAATTTTAAGGGTAAGTTTTAGGGGTGAGTCCGCAAGTTGAAAATATTACCATCGTATGTAGGATCTTAAAATATACTAGCATGAATTTTTTTAGAATTTTCAATCACTGTGGTGTGGGAGAAAATCGACTTTGAATTTTAAGGGTAAGTTTTAGGGGTGAGTCCGCAAGTTGAAAATATTACCATCGTATGTAGGATCTTAAAATATACTAGCATGATTTTTTTTAGAATTTTCAATCACTGTGGTGTGGGAGAAAATCGACTTTGAATTTTAAGGGTAAGTTTTAGGGGTGAGTCCGCAAGTTGAAAATATTACCATCGTATGTAGGATCTTAAAATATACTAGCATGAATTTTTTTAAGAATTTTCAATCACTGTGGTGTGGGAGAAAATTGACTTTGAATTTTAAGGGTAATTTTTAGGGGTGAGTCCGCAAGTTGAAAATATTACCATCGTATGTAGGATCTATAAGTATACTAGCATGAATTTTTTTAGAATTTTCAATCACTGTGGTATGGTAGAAAATCGACTTTGAATTTTAAGGGTAAGTTTTAGGGGTGAGTCCGCAAGTTGAAAATATTACCATCGTGTGTAGGATCTATAAGTATACTAGCATGAATTTTTTTAGTATTTTCAATCACTGTGGTATGGTAGAAAATCGACTTTGAATTTTAAGGGTAAGTTTTAGGGGTGAGTCCGCAAGTTGAAAATATTACCATCGTATGTAGGATCTATAAGTTTACTAGCATGAATTTTTTTAGAATTTTCAATCACTGTGGTGTGGGAGAAAATCGACTTTGAATTTTAAGGGTAAGTTTTAGGGGTGAGTCCGCAAGTTGAAAATATTACCATCGTATGTAGGATCTATAAATATACTAGCATGAATTTTTTTAGAATTTTCAATCACTGTGGGGTGGAAGAAAATCGACTTGGAATTATAAGGGTGGGTTTTAGGGGTGACTATTTTTTGAGTTAGAAATAACATTTGCACCCTCTAAAAGTGTCCCCTTATCTCACTATGATGCATATTATATTTTGATACACAAGATAAGTTGTTTTTGTTTTGTAGCTAATTCGTTCACTTGAACGTTCGGAACTTCAGGCACATAAGTGGAGTCATGATATGCCTTAATGAATACATTGCAATTTGCAATGAATTAGGCCTTATAAATCGAGTCGCATCTGAAACTGATCTTTCTAACCTTCCCAGCCAATCTAACACAATAAAAACCTATATTGTTAAAATCGTGACTTATCTTCATAAGTAACATTACATTTTCCTCTATCCTCAGCCACAAAAACAATTCGTTCTGATTTATTATACCTCTGAAAATTCTTAATGCCCACGATTTAAGAATTAATCTCGTAGAACGCGACGCGACGATCGCGATAGACGCAAAAAGCGCAGCGGTAGGATCGTTCACCGTGGCGAATCAGCCTTCAACTCACTGTACAAACCCACTGACCTAAATCCATCCATGTTTTATGGCAAATCATCGCAAAAAACATGAATGGAACAGCAAAAAGTTAGTAAAATCAGTTGACACTTTTATTTCGCGTATAAAAACTAATAGCAGAGACTTAAGTTTCTGCTATTAGTTTTTATACGCGCTTAAATAGCTTTAGCTGGGAATTGTCCAGAATCCAGAAATTCGGTGAAAATTCGAAGTGCTGAATGAGAGGGAAAATATAACATGGAATGCTTATAATAATTAGGGCCAGCGAAGCGAGGCCACAACCTGAGCACTTTGTGGCACTTTACGGAAAAACTATATCACGCCTATTGATTTGTGCTTAACATAGTAATTTTTATTTATTATATGTAGATCTGTAATCATCGGTCAGTCAAGGTTTGGTTATTAAAATATTTTAAAAACTGTCTTAACGATTACATAATTATTACCATTTACCACGCAGAAACACGACGCGAGCCCTCACAAAGCTCTTTTAGCTATTATGGTAAATATTTCATAAGTTACCAATTATTTTTGTAATTTTTAAAGCAATGTTATTTAATTGTAGTAGATCAGTGCTTGCTCTACCATGCGCTAGATCATTACTCGTATTATGCCTAAGAGTGCTTTTACATCATTCGATTCAATGTCGTCTCATCTAATTAGAAATATCGGAGCGAAACTACCTAACATCATTTGCTTTGATCTGATGCCATGTCGTATCGAATGATGTAAACGTCTTGGTCTTTTTACCGCTGCCCGCTCGCCTCAGTAGCGGATACGTTACTGAAATCGTCCGTTACTCATCCGCTACTTGATAACTTATTTACTTTTGGGAACTTCTCAGAACTAATGTTCCGATGAAGTGTGTTCATTGGAAAATTGAAGCATCAATTTATTAAAAGGGATCGTTCGAGTACACAAGTATCTTTTATAATATTACAGTTCCATACTGCTTTTTTTTTTAATTTAAGAGCCATAATCCAGAAACAGCCTTTGTTTCTTTCGTGAACCCTTTTCTCGTCATTCACCTGATTTCAAGTCTCCATTTCCGAAAAAGCACCCCGGGGTTATAATGTACCTTACCTTACCCACTAAAACCACCTGCGGTTTGCCTTCAGCCCTATACGGAGGGATGTCCTGGATCTGTCTAACACAGGACTCCCTCCACGACCGGCTTCCTATCTATACCTACTCATACGTATCTACCAGAAATAATCGCAAATGCCACAGTACCTTTAAAAGGACTTTAAATGAGTCTGCCATGGGTTGTATAGTACGTACGAAGGTATTGTCGGCAATGTGTTTAATTGCCTCCCCGGTCGCGGTCCACGGCTCGAGGTGAATCACGCACACGTTTCGTCATCATCACTCATTAGCTGGAGCGGATGTTTTCCTAATTTGTTGAGCAATTTTGTGGAATTTAGAAGCTATCTCTTCCTGAACAATAGGTACTGCAAAGTACCCAGCAGCTTACCTATTAGGAGTACGTCAATTTATAAGTTTACTTTCCTCCAATAATAGCATGTTCTGCCAAGTCTTACCCCTACAGAAGGTGCCAAGTAGGTGGGTCTTTACAATATTTTGCTTGGAGCTTTTTGGGGAACAAACCATGTCCTTGGTTCCACAAAATTTGGCTCATGCCATCTCTATCACTTTTGGAGCTACTTATGCAATAGTTGCTAGCCATTATTCGATAGCAATTATGTATGAGGTCATAATGACCTCAGGTTTGGTTGTTTTTGCTGGTCGTCCTCTCAGAGGTGAGAGATAATGCACGCGTTTATCAGCGCGAGGTCGGCCGCGCTTCAGTGCACTCCCATTCATGATAGCCTGTGCACTCAATAGTTCGCCCAAATTCGCGGAATCCTATTCAACAGGTTCAAATGTAGGCTTGGCAGTTTTCAGGGTCACGTTAATAGGAAATCGTTTTGGGTATTTGCATTCAAAATAGGCACCTAAACTTAATACTAAACTCGCAAACTGTTGTAATGTCTGGCGCATCTATTTTGAGAGTGAAATTGTGACGATAGAGATTAAGAGTTCTCAGCCATGTCTGACAGACTTAAGGAACAAAACTTTCAGATGAGATTGTAACTTCTGTATAAAGCAATCCTTCCTATAATGGCTAAGCTTGCTAAGATCTCCAGTGGATTTCAATCTCCTGAGTAGGAAGTATCTATGAGTCTGACGAATGGGCCGTGTGCGCACGCGCAGCGTGCTGATTAGACTCATTAATAATGTGCAGCATGGAGTGTACGGCGTGTACGTCTGCGGCTGACTTATCAATTAGATGCTCACCTCATGTGGAGTCAAGGTCTGTTTGGCGCTATTTGCATGCAATGTGTCTGACAATTGTTCTATGCGTAAACTCATATTTATCTATGTGACTTGTACAGTGTACTAACGCCTCCGTGGTCTAGTGGTATAGAGCGCGGCTCTTGACTCGGAGGTCGTGGGTTCGATTCCCGCGTTGGAAACATGTTATTTTCAAGTTTGGTTAGGAGAATGCAGGCTGATCACCTGATTGTCTGACAAATAAGATGATCCATGCGTCGGATGGGCATGTAAAAAGTCGATCCTGCGCCTGATCTCTCGCCAGTCGTGTCGGTCGTCCGTCCCACTGGGTTATGAGAGTAAAGGAATAGAGAGTGCTCTTGTGTACTGCGCACACACTTGAGCACTATAAAAATTACTCCTGCGTAGCTGGCCTGTTTTCAATGAAACCGGCCACCGTCACCGAAACCGGTGTGGGAGCTATTATTACAGTGTACTATCATGTCTCATCTATATTTATTATACAATATGTCTGACAAACTAACCTAACCTAGCCATACAATATAATGTAATGTCTGACACTGAGTCTGTGCGTATCTCAAAATCTCAAAATATTAATCTGAGTTACTTGAACTATCGCAAGTTGGTTATATTGCTCTCAGGGCAACTAGAGCTGCAATTTTATACTAACTCACCTAACCGTTAACTCTTAATTCATTTATCGCTAGGAAACGGTATTTTTTTCCTAATAAAATCTTAGGTTCTTTCCCCGGCCTCAAAGTATCTTTATAGGTACTGTAAAAATAAAAATAGACACTTTCGCATTTATGATATAAGTATGGATTATGAGTAGGTAGAGCTTATTATTATAATGAGACAAGGACCTCTGACTGTGAGGTCGTAGTCTATTGTAATTTGTACAAAACTCATACAATAGTTTGGTACTTTATTTAAGATCATATTTTCAATCAATTGATCAAGGTTAGGTACTCTAATGTTGCAATGAGTGATATCGTTGAGAGTTGAGACTTTTTTATTTTGAGTTATTAAGTTTGAGGTCATATTATAAACTAAATATACGAGGGCTGCTATTTATGTATCCGGAACTGGCCACTTACAAGAACAATATTTAAAAAGTAATTACAACATTTGAAAATAGAACTCTTTGGTTGAAGAATACATTTTGGCCGTGTTCGTCGGCGTATTTTTGGACAAACCTTTTATCGCGCATGTCCAAAAGATGTCATGGCAACGCCATAACAAGTTGCTGGTCAAGTCGTAAACAACGTCTTAATTGTTTATACATGATTAAAATAATAAAAGCTAAACATAAATACATAAGCCTAAATTGTCTAACAGCCGTACAAATAATAATTTATTTAACACTATGATAGTGTTTGATTATTTTATTTCGGAAAATATGGATATGGATCACTTAACAATAAAAAAAAAAAACTTGGAAAAATTTAAAAATTTAATTGTTTTGTTTTTATGAAATAAGAAGGCAAACGAGCAAACTGGTCACCTGATGGAAAGCAACTTCCGTCACCCATGGACACTCGTAGCATCACAAGAGATGCAGGTGCGTTGCCGGACTTTTAAGAGGGAGTAGGGTAACAGGGGAGGGTAGGGATGGGAAGGGAAGGGAATAGGGGCAGGTAGGGAAGGGAATAGGGTAGGGGATTGGGCCTCCGGTAAACTCACTCACTCGGTGAAACACTGCGCAAGCGCTGTTTCACGCCGGTTTTCTGTGAGAGCATGGTATTTCTCCGGTCGAGTCGGCCCATTCGTGCCGAAGCATGGTTCTCCCACTGGTTTGTTCATTGCAACGCCACCAACAAATTGCAATTGGGTTAAATGTCAAGTCGTAAACAGTTGTCGTTGCCATGGGATGACATGATATGGACATGCGCAATAACTAGGTTTTGCAGCGAATGCGCTATTTGTTTCATGTGACTGTCAATTATTTTTCCATTGTGGCGTCATTTTGAAAATTGCGTGTCTTCATTTGCCATGAATCCATGGCAAATGAAGACACGCGTGAACATTTTCGTGCAATGATTTACTACGATTTTCGGCGTGGGCTAAATCAACAACAGTGCTTTATTCAACTCACCGCAACTTTTGGAGATGAAGCACCATCAAAAACCACTGTTTATCACTGGTACAGTGAGTTTAATCGTGGGCGGTCTATGCTCACGGATGAAAATAAAGAAGGTCGCCCAAAAACAGCTGTTGTCCCACAAAATATAGATGCTGTGCGGGAACTAATAATGCGTGATCGTCATGTTACATATCGCGAGATAGAGGCGTCCTTAGGCATAAGTATGACGAGCATACATAAGATATTACACGAACATTTGGCTGTAAAAAAAATATGTTCGCGTGTCGATTGGTGCAAAAAAATGATAAAAAAATACAACCGTGGTACGTCAAAAGCCGTTTATAATATCTACACAGGTGATGAATCTTGGATCTATGCATATGACCCCGAAACTAAACAACAGTCAACGGTGTGGGTGTTCCAAGATGAGCCGAAACCAACAAAAGTTACTCGTGCAAAAAGTACTTTGAAGCAAATGGTCGCCTGTTTTTTTGGAATTAATGGACATGTGGCTACAGTGCCATTAGAGAATCGTAAAACGGTTAATTCTGAATGGTATACGACCATTTGTTTACCAGAAGTCTTTGAAGAAATAAGAAAGGACAACCGACAACGCAGAATCATATTACATCACGACAATGCTAGCTGTCACACCTCAGCTGAAACAACTCAGTTTTTGGAGGGTCAAAAGATCGAATTGACTGGTCATCCGCCGTACAGCCCTGATTTGGCACCTAACGATTTCTTTTTATTTCCATACGCGAAGAACAAATTACGTGGTCAATGTTTTTCGAGCCGCGAAGAGGCTGTTGATGCGTTCAAAATGCACGTTTTGGAGATACCTCAATCAGAATGGAAAAAGTGCTATGAAAATTGGTTCCAGCGTATGCAAAAGTGTGTTGATTTTGAAAAGCAATAAAACCATATTAAATGATATATGTTTGTTTCTTTTTTTAATTCCGGATACATAAATAGCAGCCCTCGTATGTAATAGATTTACTAAATTATTTTTGAGCATCATGCTATGGCTGGATACCAGGCTAAAGAAATTATTTGTATGTAGTCCGGGTAACATAATTCTACTAATATTATAAAGGCGAAAGTTTGTTTGGATGTATAGATGTATGGATGTGTGGATGTATGGATGTTTGTTACTCTTTCACGCAATAACTACTGAACGGATTTTAATGAAAGTTTACAATAATATAGCTTATACATCAGAATAACACATAGGCTACAATTTTAACCGACTTTCAAAATGGGGGAGGTGTTATGTTCGTTTTCTTATGTTCAACGGTTACTCCGCTGTTTGTTAACCGATTTTCAAAATTTTTCTTTTGGTATATAGGGTATCATCCGTGGGTATCATCAGTGGTGATCTGATGAAGGATCCATAAGTAATCGAGGGAACTCCTCAAAATTTATAGGGAAACATGTGGTGACTTCGGTTTCGTGAAAAGTATTCTAAGCATATGCTACCAACAAGTAAGATTTTGCATCGAGGTATACCTGGTATACCGTGGTTCGGAAGGTGCTAAGAGAACTCTTGATTCTTTATAGATACAAGTTTGGGAGTTTCGGCGTTGTTTTAAGAACGGAAAGCATATGCTACTATGCAAATTACATTCATCATCATCATCTCTACCATATTATACCATGCATCGTCCCATGGTAATGACTTATGAGCCTATAATGATCCTGTTATTGGTACTTTTATAGTCTTTTAGATGGAGACTCGAGTTTGTCAAGCGATAATTTAAAAAAAATCTATACCTACCTAATATTATAAACCTGAATAAACATACACATGTTTGCTTGAACGCGTTAATCTCAGGAACTACAGGTCCGATTTAAAAACTTATTTAAGTGTTAGATAGCTCATTTATCGAGTAAGACTATAAGCTAAATATTATCACGCTAAGACTAATACGACCGAAGAAACTCAGGAAAACGTGGGAAAAACGGAGGAGATATAAGAAATTACCAACTACTGGAGCAATTTTTATGGCAATATTAAGCACAGATATAGAGTAGACCAAGTGAAGGGAGTAGGGACATAAGCTATTTTTTATGGGAAAATGTACGGTTTCTGTAAAATTCCTAATTTACGCGGGCGAAGCCGCGCGGGACATCTAGTATTTCTATAAGGGCATGCGCTTATAGAAATATTATGTTTATGTATATTTCTATAAGCTAATATTTCTATATTTATAGAAATATTATGTTTAGGCATTTATGTCCTTTATCCTTTTAGACTTAAGGACATGTCCTTAAGGCGGGGATTAATCTCAATCCAAAACTATAACTTTGCACACAACCAAAGACCAAGCGTATACGCATCGCAATAAGATTCATTTTAGCTTAGCATAAAACTGATGTCACTCGAGCAGATTTTTTCTATTTTTTCATGTTTTTTTACAATATCTTTGGAAATAAACATTATGAAACAAAATTGTTCGGTTAAAGAATTTTTAATATAGATTTACTAACAATTTATTCAAACAAAATGTATAATTATCCTAGTTAATACTTATATTTCGATGAAATAGATTTTTATCGGAGGTGAGTTTGTAAATTAATTACAGCCAAAGTATTACGTTTTATTAAAATGTTTATGGTTTAAGGTATTTTAAATATTGTGCTTTATACCTCATACTTTTTAAAACTTCGTTATTATATTGGAACTAGGTAAACCGGAAGTCGCGGAATAACAAATTGGGGTTTATCCTCGCCTTAAGTCTAAAAGAATTTAAGGATAAAGGATATAAATGCCTTGGAAAGATTTTCTCTGAATAAAGATATTAAAGGTCTAAAAGACACCTAGAAGACAGTAAGCGTTAGAAGGCGGTGGAAACGGGCATTAATATTCTTACAACGATCAACTGTTCGACTGTTACAACAGTATACACGTGTTAAATGCGAAGTTTCCTTCCGGATTCAGTCTGCAGTAGTCGTAGCGAGTAACAGCATTACTCATGTATCCAGTTATTTCTGGCATCAATAATATAATTCATTGTAATAATTATAACTCCGTCATTAGCAGGAGCATAATTCTATGGCTCTGAAGCTGTTGAAGCTGATAAGATGGTTCATTTTTAACCCCCGACAAAAAAGAGGCGTTTTATAAGTTTGACGTGTCTGTCTCTGGCATCGTAATATCCAAACGGGTGGACCGATTTTGATCTATTTTTTTTTGTTTGAAAGCTGACACTATAGAGCGTGTTCTTAGCTATAGTTCATCATCATCAGCCCGCTCAGTGCTGAAAAATGTTAGTTGGATCTACTTAATTTTTTTGAATCTGGGTTTTTTTTTTTCTTAATTTAACGATAAAGATTATTTTCTATATTTTATGTATTGAGATTTGAGAGGAAAATGAATTGTTAATATTTTGAATAAACTCAAGTTACGCTTGACATTTCTTCCGCGTTCGCGGTTTTGGTTAGTCGAGTTTAGTGTTTAGTTTAGACCTTAGCCGTGGTTATTTCGCGGTATTGGATTTCACCAATGCCTATGAGTGTTAATCGTTTGTTAAAATATCACACCTTCTGCTTCATTAATAATGATCCGTAGACTCTACGAGATGACAATAATATCCTCATTTTCCTCAATTCCCATTCGTGCCGGCTCGACCGGAGAAATACCAGAAATACCACGTTCTCACAGAAAACCGGCGTGAAACAGCGCTCGCGCTGTGTTTCGCCGAGTGAGTGAGTTTACCGGAGGCCCAATCCCCTACCCTATTCCTTTCCCTACCCTCCCCTATTCCCTTCCCTTCCCATCCTTACCCTCCCCTATTACCCTGTTCGCTCTTAAAAGGCCGGCAACGCACTTGCAGCTCTTCTGATGCTGCGAGTGTCCATGGGCGACGGAAGTTGCTTTCCATCAGGTGACCCGTTTGCTCGTTTGCTCCCTTATTTCATAAAAAAAAAATTAACAGTAGTTTAGGCAATTAACTAGCTGCTGCTTTCAGAATTTTTCCCTGTCTATTATTTTCATGTTTATGTTACAGTAACAATCTCTAATTTATTGTTATCCGTTCCGGTGGTTACTAGTTAGTTCCTTGAATACTTACAACTCCCCACTGAATTTTATTACGTGGTAGAGCCATGCTTCGGCACGAATGGGCCGGCTCGACCGGTGAAATACCACGGGCTCACAGAAAACCGGCGTGAAACAGCGCTTGCGCTGTGTTTCGCCGAGTGAGTGAGTTTACCGGAGGCCCAATCCCCTACCCTATTCCCTTCCCTTCCCTACCCTCCCCTATTACCCTATTCCCTCTTAAAAGGCCGGCAACGCACTTGCAGCTCTTCTGATGCTGCGAGTGTCCATGGGCGACGGAAGTTGCTTACCATCAGGTGACCCGTTTGCTCGTTTGCCCCCCATATTTCATTAAAAAAAAAAAAAAAAAAAAAAGAATTACATTAAATTCTAGTGCGATAAATACGTTTCAATATTTCTTGTTGATTAACTTAATTTGTAGTTAAATGGAGCTCAAAATATTTGACCGATTTAGCATTTATACAAAACTCTAACCTCTGTGATTCCGGGCGGAGCGTTCGAGGCCTAGATGAGTAATAATAATAATAATAATCACTCCCACACTTGTTTCGATGATGGTGGTCGGTTTCATTGAACCAGGTCAGTTACGCAGGAGTAATTTTATGGTGCCCACTGCTCATGCGGGTGCGCAGTACACAAGAGCACTCTATACCCAGTGAACGGAAGACCGACACGACTGGCGAGAGGTCAGGCGCAGGACTGACTTTTTACATACCCATCCGACCATGGATCATCTTACTTGTCAGACTATCAGGTGATCAGCCTGCATTGTCCTAACCAAACTTGGAAACATGTTTCCAACGCGGGAATTGAACCCACGACCTCCGAGTCAAGAGCCACGCTCTTGACTAGGAGGCGTCATGCCTAGATGAGTATTGTTATACTAAAGCTCCTTCTCTCTAATTCCAGGTGGCGCGTTCGAGGGCGTAGAAGACCAGGTGTCCCCGTTCGGGTACGGGCGGGGCGAGGGCGTGGACGCCGGCCACGGCGACCCCGAGTGGATCTGCGGTCGGGACAAGCCGCAATACGACGAGATCTTCCGCTCCCTCAACCCCGTCGACGGGAAGGTCACCGGCGCCGGTACGCACACCCTCACACCACGCGCTATACGCACGCTGGCCCTCCACCCGCACATACTCACCGCCCTCACCGCACACACGGCGACGCAAGCGCTGCTCTCCTCCACACAGAGTTGCTCGGGACTTGTCGAACTCTGCGCGGCCCGCCGTGACGATGACGCGTATACTAAACTCCTGGAAATTCTAGAAGCCTCCGTCCAGAACTCGCGAAATCTCACCCAGTATTTAGCCATCGAGCACAAGAGGCAGGCGGACGGGGTGTCCATACATAGCTACCATGATTCCACCACAGATGAGGGGGATAGGAATCATTCAGAATTTAACGAGCGGGCTGGGCGTATAGTTTCACAGAGCCAGCCTGAAACGAGATCGGATATCCCTCACGAGTCCGATGATTTTGATATCTTCAGATTTACTTTTGACGTTTTAGATCGAGCGGCGAATACGGTTGTGTTCTCGATTAAGTTGTTGGTACTCGTCATACTCAATATCGTCGTCATGGTGATAGTTTTAGATGTACTTTTCGTGTGCGTCGCCTATGTATTCACAGGTCAGAGGTATTTCCAGTTCGCGACTGTTAGGAGACCCCAAACCTTGCTAGAGAACATAAAATACATGGCCCTAGGTTCCGAAATCGAGACGTTTACCATTGAGTCTATATTTCAGCTTCTGTATCCTCCGAATATAGTCAGGATTTTGAGGGCCCTGCTTGATGTATGAGTTTTAAATTGCGTGGCAATAGTATTTAGTTCCTTGAGTAGTTCCTATTCTAATGATGCTGAGTGAGAGTTATGTGACTTCTTACCGTAAGGACGTCAACGAGCAGGTAGTATTAGTTACTGTTGTTTCCCACCAGGGGTGCTGCATTGATCCCCTCGAACTTATTCCTTATTAGATGACGCCCGGGACAGCGTTCTGCCAAAATTCGTTCATCGGAACCGTACATTTTTCCGGGATGAAAAGTATTCTATGTCCTTTCCCTGGACTCAATGTATCTCCGTACCAAATTTCAACAAAATCGGTTCAGCGGTTTGGGCCTGAAGAGCTAACAGACAGACAGACACACTTTAGCGTAAATAATAATATTATTAGTATGGACTAACTCACGGTGGGAAGTGTCAAAAACTCTCACTCAGATCTCAGGTGATGGTTCGCTGGACTGCCTCTCTCTATCTCTATTTAAGTTTACTTAACTCCACTTTAGAGGCTATATAAAACCGATGTTAGTAATGTTACTGACGGCGCCTTATGGTAAAATTAAGAAGGGTTTGAGTATTCGATGTTTATCTTTTTGCTTTTTAAGTGTTTTTTTTTTATATTTAAGTATATTTTATTACCCTGTACATATTTTATTATACATGCATAATATTATTATATCTCTTACCTCCACTAGGGAATATTCAAACTTCCTTTGGGCTGCTAACCGTTACTTGACTGACGATTATGTCATAACCATAAAGTTAATGTACCTAGCGGAATAGAGAAACAAAGGCATGAGCAAGAGAGATGTCACTATCAGTAACACTGCGTGGTCAAAAGAGACGTGTGATACATGACAGCAGCACTCTTTTTTTGACGTCCAGTCGGCGTGTGCCGCACGTTGACAATTTAATCTTATAGAAATCATGTTCAATCATGCTTGTGTAAGTACGTACACATATTATTTTTACACACTGATGAAACCAATTTCGGTTTAGTTTGACAGCTCGAATTTGTTGCTCTATTCCACTAGGTATATTAACTTTATGGTCATGACTGACTCTGTGAGATGTGTGAATTGATGAATGATGAATGATTGATGTATGTATGGATTATAAGATGTTGGTCATATAAAATTAGCCTGCTTAATATGAGATATGATAATTTCTTATTTGATGATATTGATTTTATCCACAGTATTATTTCCTAAACATTTTATTCTAACATTATTTCCTTTTAATTCACTGCAAATAAAATTGCTATACAGTATGTAACGAAACAAAGTACAAACTCTAATAGTTTAAGGAGTGTCTGTGTCCTTTATAATATGTTATGTACGGTTAACTGTGAAAGAAAAGTGCTGCTTCTTGCACAGTAAAATGACCATGGACGGACGTGGATGTGTATGTCAGAGGACATACAAATCTAAAATAAAATATAACTTTGTTTTGTTACAATACATTATCCAGTATATTAACAAATATTCTAATAGATTGATTCTATTTTATTTGCAACGAATTAAATATGATGTTCCTGCCTAGTTTGAGTGTGTCCTCTGTCTACAGCGGCCAAGACGGAGATGGTGAAGTCCAAGTTGCCCAACTCGGTGCTGGGCAAGATCTGGAAGCTATCGGACATCGACAAGGACGGCTTCCTCGACGACGAGGAGTTCGCTCTGGCCATGCACCTCATCAGGGTCAAGACCGACGGCCACGACCTGCCGCCCGAGCTGCCGCACCACCTCATACCCCCTTCCAAGAGAAACTGAATACGCCCCCGAAGTGGGCGACCAATCGGAGATACGCCCCTAATGTTATATGCCGCGCCTGAACACGCCACTGAATTGGGCGGCCCAACTGGTGATACCCCCTTGATGCCACACCTAAACAGGCCACTAAAGTGGGCAACTCAAAATATATAATCACACCAGTGTCGTCACTATGCGCAAAAACAACGTAATGCATCGCCAACACATGCACTACACTAGCAAAATCCTTAATCTCCGGCAAATTCAGGTGTGTGGCCTCTCCCGAACGCTGCAGACGCGACAATACTTTTAAATTTCATGGCAACTTCAGAAACTTAAAAATTATTTTACCTTCTTACTAATAGAACTATGTGTTTGAATTAGTGAGCTATATGAAATCGTTAGGAAATACAAAAGCTGCCATGGAATTTAAACTTTAAATGTTTCTTTTCACCGCTACTGTGTGTGTCCATGGCTTAAAGTTGTACTTATTGTAGACGCGAAATTTTGTATTATTGTTTGTGTATTTTGGTGATTTTTGGCGTATGGTGAGCCATGGCGAGCGAGCTGTGTGGTGGGGTGGTGTGCAATCAGGGGAACTCACATTCACACATACACAAGATAAACTCTCTTATATACTTGGTGTCCGAACATTTAACATAACCTCCAGATTAACTTTATAGTATAGAATGTAGATTTATAAGAAAATTTACCAATAATTCTTTAAACTATTTTTATTTTACCAAGTAAAAAACACCAATAGTGCTACTATTTAATTTATGTGTCAGCGACATCTGTTGGAAATAAGTTGAGGCCTCAGTGGTCTGTCGAGTTCAACTTACTTTATCAAATGACGCTTACATTCAGAAACAAGCCAATAGCGAACGTATTTTATATTATAGCAAATCTCGGAAACCGGGCATTATCAGCAGGGCTAGCATAACAAAAGGAAAGAATCGACATACTGACAGATTTTATCGACAAAATGGCGGATTTACATTGTCTAACTGTCACTTTGTCTATTCTTCCGTAGAAAGAAACTGTTACTATGGTGGCCATGCTACGCCTGCAGTTAATTCTTCGCAATTAAAGTTTACAGCAATAACTAAACTTTCCATTTATTTTGTTGTGTAGTGAAATGTGTGGTTTCCCCTGTACAAAATTTTGTAAATGTCTGCATTCGAATATATTTTTTTATGTGAAAATGTTATCGTTGTGGCATCTTTATCTTTATTGTTTCCAAAAAAAACTAAGATATATTTTATTTTAATTAATTTCTATTTATTATTAAGCTTATCGCTATTTTAATTTTTATGTGGATGTTATTTTAATATAGTAATTTATTATCGTTTTGTATACGGTGCGGTCGAGGCGTCGGCACCGAGTTTAAGTAACAAAATATATCATTATTTTTATATGTGAGATACGTCAAACGTTCCTATTTAGTATTCTTTTCCTCCGGATGTGGTCTGTTGGTGAATTGGAAGGTGCAAGCAGAGTAAACAAAAGTAACGACTAGGCCGACTCAGAAGAGATCTCAGTACTCAAGATGCATCTCGGTCTCAAGACACGGTTCAGGCTCTGTGATTGGTTGCCTGTCAAAATTTGGACCAATCACAGAGCCGAACCGCGTCTTGATACCGGGTCGCATCTCTGACCAAAAATACGGGCCGTAGTATGTCATATCTGCCGGCGCGCGCCGTACTAATGCGCTACTAAGGGCCTGTTTCACCACTTCCTGATGAGGTGCCGGATAGGCTCATTTGACAGATTCTCCATACTCTGTCAAGTTAAGTGGTGGATAGCCTTATCAGGAAGTGGTGAAACAGGCCCTTAGCATTGTGAAACATGTTGAAAGAACTCGCCCGTTTTTTTTAAGTCGAGGTACTCCTTAGCGCTGTCTACTCTGGTACCAAGTGTTGTGTACGGTGTGGTCACGTGCCTGTCACGTGATGTGCCTTCGCCTCCCGAGCGGAGCGTGTAAATAGTTTTGTACGTTTTGGAATGTTGTACCGCGGCGACGCGTTTTTACATTTGCTATTGTGTACATAAACATATGTAAATGTATTTATCGTAAATTATACACAGAGTGTAATAAATAGTTAAGAAAAGGGTGTCGTTTCATTAAACCTTACTCATTACTGTATAATCAGCAGATAGTAGCGTTAATAGTCAGAAGGTTTAGACCCAGTTTCATCAAGCAATGTTAAATAAATAATGGCTTGTTAAATCAGTTAACGGCCTGTTAGAGCTATTGAGTGTTCCACCATACGCTAATGTCATGTCAAATCGCCTAACACGGTGTTAAATTTTCATTCCTGCTAGGGAGGTCCGTTAAATATATAACAGGCCGCTATAATAGTCAAAACAACAACTTTCAAAAATAATATCCAATATCAATAAAAGAATCTGTTTTGACTTTTGAGTGTTTCCGCCATGTTTCGCCACATCCTTACATATTATTTATTATTTTTCATGTTATGCATAATTATTTATTTTAATTTTGTCAGAAATTCAGCCCTCGAATTTCCTTGACATTCATGTTTTCAGCTTTGACAGATCATAATTATTAACCTGGTAAATTAAAAAGTACTATTGTAGTGTAACAAATGTTTGCGATCAGTGATATTTTCATTTGGTCGCATTATTGGCCACCCTTGAACTAGATCTTCGGCTCAAATTCAAATTTCACCTAAATGCAACAAAGGAACACAATTAAATGATCTTTATCTCAGGTACAAGCATATTTTTCTCAGGAACAGTCTTGTAACCTCATGTCACATGTTATGGTACTAATAATAAAACATAATATTTTTAAAATAAAATTTTAATAACCAAATATCATTTTATAATCTTATGAACATTTAGCTACAGACATTTTTATCCTTAACAATATACACATATATTATCATATTACCTAGCAGGAGTAATATATAAATAAGTTATGTCTCATGCATTTTCATAACATGGTTCTATACAATTTATCCCTATCTACCCCACATCTACCCCACATCTCCCCCTGCCCACATTAACGATGCAAATGTGGACAGAAGCACTCTGATAAAGAAAATATTATTATTATCAATTATGATCATCACACCAATATTTTAAATCAAATCATCTGTTTAGGAAAGTATCAGGTTGTAATTAAAATTTTACCCACACTCTTAAAAATGAAAGCAGACATCGGGAGTAAAAAAGTGGTTATCTCTTTGATAGTTACATTAAGAGCCTATTGCGAGGGGGGAGGTTGGTTGCCACCGGGGCCCGGGGGGCGCATCTGGCTCCGGAGCCGCTCCACGAGGTCGGGGTTGGCGGACTGCATGTGCTGCGCCAGGGCCTGCCCCGCCTCCAGCAACGCGTTCATCCCGGTCGTGCCCTGGGCGGGCTGCGTGGTGGTCGTCATGAGGCCGGAGATGAGGTTCTGCATGTTGGGGTCGGAGAGCATTTCGGTGGCCATGTTGAGCAGCGCGGGGTTCTGCAGCAAGCCGCCCAGGTCGAGCTGCGAGCGGCCGCCGCGCGCCGCCAGCCGCTCCTCCGCCGCCTGCAGGTTCTGGCGGTAGGACTCGTTGTCGGGCTCGAGCTGAGCGGCTCGGGCGAAGGCGGCGCGCGCCTCAGCGTGGCGCTCGAGCGCCGTGAGCGCGATGCCAAGCCGCCCGTGCGCCTTGCCGTAGTTGGGCTGCAGCGCCAGCGCCGCCGTGCAGTCCGCCACCGCCGTCAGGTTGTCACCGAGCTTGAAGTGCGACGCGGCCCGGTTGCAGAAGTACACGGGGTTCTGCGGGTCGATCTCGATGGCGCGCGTGTACTTGTCGAGCGCCTCGCGGTAGCGCTCGGCCTTCATGAGCTCGTTGCCCTCGTTCTTGAGTCTCTCGGCCTCGGCGCGGTCAGCGGGGGCGGCGGCGCCAGTTCCCTGCCGTACCAGCTTCAGCAGGTCGACCCCTCTGCTCAGCTCGTCGGGCGTGAGCTCGAACGCTGTCTCTATGCACTGCACGCCGACCTCCACGCTCTCGCGCGAGTCCGCGCTTAAGGCATCGCTATCGAGCTGTTGCTTCAGAAAGTTCACTATACTAGCAGCCACTATTTTTATATCAGACATTATGAGTAAAATTTAGCACAATACGAACACAAATAATGCGATTAATTTCTGACAAGAATTTGACAATTGACAGATCACAGATAATAAAATGACATCACAATGACACATGAACTTTTTTTCTTTTTTAGAGTCCTCGTCAACAATCAACATAAAGTTTTTTAACGAACAGCTTGGAATAAAAAAGTACTGAAGTCTGAAAGTATAGTTTGTCAAAAAAGTGAAGAAATTTAAAAGTGGCAACATCGTAGTGTCATCACTCATCCCCATTGAGGTACTAGATAATACGTCTTAATCTATGGTCATCCCTTTCAAATCTATCTGCCGATCCACACTCGCGCACGACAGCGCGCCGCGAATCGCGGCGTGGATCGCGGCGCGCGTCGCGGCGCGCGTCGCGCCGCGAATCGCGCATTCTGCCAAATTTACTGATCCACTCTCGCAAAGTTCGCGTTATGTTCGCAATGTTGTCACTTTTTAATTTCTTCACTTAACGCACTATAGTTTGCGCTCTTGAGCCGTATTTATCTTACTTTATATTATTAACTAGATGTCCCGCGCGGCTTCGCTCGCGTAAATTTTTTTATACGTGGGAGAGCTATGCTTCGGCACGAATGGGCCGGCTCGACCGGATAAATACCACGTTCTCACAGAAAACCGGCGTGAAACAGCGCTTGCGCTGTGTTTCGCCGAGTGAGTGAGTTTACCGGAGGCCCAATCCCCTACCCTATTCCCTTTCCTACCCTCCCCTATTCCCTTCCCTTCCCTACCCTCCCCTATTACCCTATTCCCTCTTAAAAGGCCGGCAATGCACATGCAGCTCTTCTGATGCTGCGAGTGTCCATGGGCGACGGAAGTTGCTTTCCATCAGGTGACCACTAAACTTCACTAAACTCGTTCACTAAACAATGCTGGCATGTCTTGTATGGCAAAAACCCTTATTAAAATAAAGATAAAAAAAATCTCTTTGTCGCGGGACAGAAAACCGACAACAATCGGGGAACGGGCCGCGAAGTGCGAAACATATGCGAATCGGATCTCTCACTCATGCTTCGCAGGAATTTCGCGGCGCCGCGGCGTCGCGCACGGTTCGCGCGCGAGTGGGGATGCGGTCGGGGAACCAGCCGCGAAGTGCGAAAAATATGCGAACCGGACCGGATCCACACTCACGTTTCGCGGAAATTCCGCGGTGTCGCGCACGGTTCGCGCGCGAATGGGGATGGGGCCAGAAAAAAAGGGATGACACTACGATGTTGCCATTTTTTAATTTCTTCACTTTTTTGACAGACTAGCGTCGTAGGTGTAGAGCTAGAGGCGTTAGGGCTCCCACACAAAACTGCGAATTCGCTTCGCAAATATCTGATACAAAACTCATAATAAAAATGATATTGCGGCATTGCGATGCGAATTCGCAGTTATGTGTGTTACCCTAAAGCGGGGAATTCACTACCGGTAAGCCCGCGGGCCGCCCAGTCTGGCACAAGTCTGCCGCTTGCCCCTATTGAACACACACAGAACAGGCAAGTCAGTCGAATAGATAGAGGGCTACAGCTCGGTCACAATAGACATAACTACCAGTAGTTCGATTGCAAAGAGACGGACAGGTTTCAATATCTGTCAAATTCGTCGGGTTTCACTAGGATTATGAACGGAATGTGCCTCGCGCTGGCTGATATAATTTATTTTTAAATATTTAAAATAAAGATTTCAAAATTGGATTCTAACAATTTTAATCGCATGTGCCAAAACACAAACAACAGTACGGCCAAAGGGGAACACGTCCAGCGAATATGTCATAGTTTTAAATTCGTAGGTAACAAGTTAACAACCCAGGCGACGATTTTCGTCATAATACGTCAAATTTAAAAATTTCAACATCAGTTCTAAGTCGGCATACTCTATCATTCTGTCTACTCTGGCTCGGTCGTGGACTCATGGACTCAATCTTCTTTGTAACAAATGATAGATTAGCATCGTCATTGATTTCTTTGGATTTTTCAATAAGTTCGCTGTATTAGCGGCATTACGTAGGTCGGTGTTCATGTAATCCTTGCTTTTAACTTTCTACAAACAAGGATACGACCAGTAAATTGAAATAAACGAATGTCAAAATTGTTTTTGTTCCTTCATTCCGAAGTTTAGTGTTCGTATTGTTTACAATAATATGTTTTAAAATAATATTTTAAGTGCATTCCAGTCGCTCTCCAAGGCGCGAATGAAGACGGGCCGCCCGTCGCGACCGTTCATGTACAGACTTGCCCGTGCCCGCGCGGGAAAAATGCGATCTTGCGGGCACGGGCTAATGGGCATGTCACTGCCCGTACCTAGGAATTGACGAGCAGACATGCGACAGACCTGCCCGTGACGGGCGGCCCGGTAGTCAATTCCCCACTTAAGGTATCATAATAATATTATGGATGAAAAAAAAACCCTAAAGTTTTTAATTTTTATTTCACAGTTATATTAGTAAGTATACAATTCCACTACAAACATGCCATCAATAAGACAACAACAATGCATTGTAGTCAAGTTTTATAGTATATAAAATATATTTTAACCCTTATAAGAAAATAAAAATACCTATCAATATTACTAACTATATTTTTTAAGATATTTAAATAACACTTATAAGTTGTAACTTGTAGATTTAAAAACGATTTAAAAACGATTATAATATCGTTTTTAAATCTATTATACAAAATGAAATAATATAAAACATGAAAGTACTTAAACATGTTAATAATATGTAATTATATTAATAATATAATATATTTTGTAGTTGAAATAATCAACCAATTCGACCTTTAGGCCGGTAATAAGTTTCATAGAAACCAAACTTGTTAAAAAACGGTAAAGATACAAGATACCGTAGTAGCGACCAACGAACATTTAGACTAACATCTACTTTCGGAAAATAGACAGATTGTGCAGGCGTTATTTGACACGTAGGGGTTATTTTTTAAATAAATGGTTTAGAAAACCATCGAAACACTGACAAAACATTGAAGAATGGAGAAAGAAACTCTATTACAGTAGTTCTTTTAGTAAAGTTTAGATAGGTACATCGAGACAACATCGATAAAATTCCTGGTCTACCAGCTTTAAAATTTTGTCTTTGTCTAGTGCAAATAAATGCGGGTAGTTCACTCCGGCTTGTAGACGTCGCATTGGTCGTGGTGGGGATGTCCGGGCGGGGTGTTGTGCAGCAGGTCGGGCCAGTCGCGCAGGCGCCGCCGCTGCGCGAACCTGTCTCGCGGGAGCGCGCGCGCACCGCCGTCCGCCGCGCCGAGCAGCGCGCCGCCGAGCCACGCCACGCTGTTGTCGTGAGCGGGCGCCGTGTGGAACTTGAACGTTGGGATCTTGAGACGCAGGCTGCGAATGATGATAGTCGTTAGAGATATAATAAACCATCGAGGAAATTGATTTCTAGGCTGTTGACAGACCAACGTTATTTGGTCGGATCATGTCAATATAATGTTAATTTTAATCTGTCGGCTGGGTTTGACACAATACGACCAAACTAAGTAGGCCCCCCATCAGCGTAGGAATCGACTACCTCGATACGCGATAGTGATATTGAAAATAAAATTGCCCGTCTAGGGGCTGTCTAAGTCAAGATAACTTTTGATCAGTTGAGCTTGACATGGCCCGACCTAATTTGGACCGTCATGTGTCTAAAAGTCAATTTCTCGATAGTACTTACTCCTTTACGGTGGTTCCCAATATTTGATCTATCTCTGGTTTAGCCCTACTAGAGATAGGAATAACTCACATTAGACATTAGAGACATATATTTTATGTCAATTGTGAGCTATTCCTATCTCTAGTAGGGCAAAACCAGAGATAGATCAAATATTGGGAACGGCCGTAAATGTTGATGTTACAATATTATATGACGATAGTACCTGCAGTTCCCTCGTTTTGTCTTAGTGTCTAAACTAGGGTTGTTGAGGAAGTGATTATGAGGAAGAGGAGGAGGAAGAGGAATTGTCACGCGCAAATTTTGAGGATGCGGATGAGGAAGAGGATATTTTATGAGGAAGAGGATGCGGATGAGGAAGCGGAAGAGGAAGCGGATGAGGAAGAGGAAGATTATAAATGAAGGAATAAAGGAATAGAAGATTATAAATACTAGCGGACCCAACCCAAACTTTTGTCCTGTTTGTACTTTGTACCTACATAACGTACTAGGTACATACATTACACAAAAATTAATTAAAAGGGCATTTTCCAGTGAACCAAACTATGAATCTAAATTCTAAACCATTCTCAAAACACACACAATAAAGAATCATCAAAATCAGTCTAGCAATAAGGGCCGAGCGAGGCGAGCCGAGGGTTGCAAAATTACGTAATTTTACCGAAAACGCTGGTGAAATACGCGTATTTTACGGTAATTTATATATATTACGGTAAAATTACCGGCTACGTATGTATGCGAAAAGTATAGCGGGGGGTGAGAAGAGCGTGTAGTTGCAAGTTGCAACTTGCAACATACTTACGTTCGGCGGGGCTAAAATTGGAAGAATCATGATATGAATCATAATATGATTCATTTTTCTAAAATCGCAAAATGCAACTCTGCTTGCAATTGTTTTGACTGACTGCACTATAGGTACGTGCATTTAGTAAATTATGCCACGAAATCAAGCAAAAGTGTGGGATTATTTCCAAGTGCTAAGTGAACATGACAAAAGGAAACATGTGATGTGTATATTTATTATTTTGTAATACGGAGTACAAAAATGCTAATGCTACTCGGATGACAGAACATTTTGAGAAGTGTAAAAAGTGTCCTAATGATGTTAAATTATTATTTATTAGTTATTTTTGCATAATAGTCATACGTTCAATGCCTTGGTAGTTATCCAGTTCATGAGAAATGAATTTACAGAACATAAGATTATAAATCTTATGTTTTCACCAACTTCAGTAATATTTGTCTGGACATATATATTTTGACTATTTCTTTTTTAAAGAAGACTGCAATTATTACTAACTAAAAAGGTAAAATACGATTTAACTCTTGTTAAATTGAATTTTACCCAATTTTACCGTAATTTACGTAATTTATTTATATTTTACGTAAAATATGGTAAAAAACCGAATTTTACGAAAGTAATATTACCGCTTTCCATTCCTCGGAGCGCTTTCAGTGTCATATATATGACTAGCTGTTGCCCGCGACTTCATCCGCGTTAACATAGTATAATAACAAAGATGGATAGTTTTCTCCTTTTTGTTTTTGAGGTTCCTTATACAAAGGGTAAAAACGGACCCTATTTAAGCAAACGTTAAACGCAAACGTCAATAAACTTTCATGTTTCTAACTCAAGAAGTGACGGACTTTCATTGCAACTTTCCACCCCTATTTCACCCCCTTGGGGGTAGAATTTTCAAAAACGCTTAAACACGTATCCAATCATTTTTTATCAGTAACCCCAAACATAAAATTTCATGTTTCTAACTCAAGAAATAACGGAGTTTCATTCAAACTTTCAACCCCAATTTCACCCCGTTGAGGGTAAAATTTCCAAAAACGCTTAAATACGTATCCATTCATTTTTAATCAGTAACCCAAAAATAAAGTTTCATGTTTCTAACTCAAGAAATGACGGACTTTCATTAAAACTTTCAACCCTTATTTCACCCCCTTCGCGGTAAAATTTTCAAAATTCCTTCCTTAGTGGGTGTCTACTTAATAAAACAACCCTATTCACCAAATTTCGTGGCTGTAACTTTTACAGTTTTTGCTCAGCGATAATGAATCAGTCAGTCAGTCAGTCAGGACATGTAATTTTATAAGTATAAGATTTTAAACTTTATCTTCATTATTGTAATACATAGTACCGCTTGAGAAGTCTACGGCCGCCCGTGGCCGCTGTACTATGTATTACAAAAATGAAGATAAAGTTTAAAATCTTATGACACTGAAAGTGCTCGCGTCGCCGCTGCCATTCTGGTGTGTCGCGGCCCTTAGGCTGTTTAGACACACGCCGCAGCGGCGCCGCTGCAATACTCATCTTTGCCCTCAGGGTGCGGTGCGGCACCGCTCCGGCGCGGCACCGCTCCGGCGCCGCGCCGCTCCGGCGCCGCGCCGCCGCGCCAGAGCGTGATTGGATACGCGACGCGCATGCGCAGTGTAATTCCTCATAAATTCCTCTTCAATTTTGAGGAAGCGATAGCGGAAGAGGAATTTTTATTTTTATTTATGAGGAATGCGGTAACGGTTGAGGAACCCAAAATATTGCGGAACTTCCTCATTATGAGGAAGCGGAAGAGGAATCCTCAGCAACCCTAGTCTAAACACACCATGCCGAAGTTACGCGCCCGAAGTTCCGCATGATTAAGTCAGCTATGTCAAACGCATACAATATAACGCGACGGAATTTCGGTATGGTGTGTCATCGGTAATTTAAAATACATTGCAGGCGTAATCTTGCCGAATGCTGCGTTTTTTCAGCCTAGTGTGTTTAGACACTTAAGATCAAAGCAGAATTTCCGTCGACCACTCTGACATTCGATTCACTCCGGAGTCATAAAGAAGAAGTATACCAGTACGGGTGCTGCAGCACGAGGTCTTTTATCTCCTCGGCGATGCGCGCCTTCAGACCGGGCATGGCCGCCGTCCCGCCCGTCACCAGAATATTCTCCGCCAGCGCCAGCCGCGCGTCGATAGGGCTTTGAGCTGGAAGTACACGCGTACATAAAGTGATAATACTTAACGATAATTATTGTTAATAATTGTTAAGCTGCGGTGTGGAGATGACACAGCGGTTTTTAGAGGGGGTGTCCCCTTTTCAAGCTTCAGTGCGAGAAAGGTGTCACGATCGTCCAATCAGGAGCGTGCAAGTGCTAGCATACGCTTTTTCTAATTTATTCGAGAATCGTCAAATAGCGTTTTCGGCATCTAGAACTGTCCCGGGGCAGAGCAGGCTGGGCGGGCCGAACGGATACGAAAATAGCCGAAGTTTAAATTAAGAACATAAACTACGTATTGCACTAGTACTAAGTCTACGTGCTTCATGGATCGTCGGTTTTGTTCGGCTATTTCCGTATCCATTCGGCTTGCGCTGCCTGCCCAGCGATTTCATTTCCAGATACCGAAAGCGCTAAAAGCTACATAATGTGGCGGCTGTCTTTACCTATAGTCTGCAGCATAATATCTGGCAACGAGGACATGTCCCCGTCCTGGTAGAAGAGCGGTTCGGCCGCGCCCGCCCGCGCAGCGCCGCTGACGTGCACCACCCCCCCGCTCCCCAGCCCGTACACCGCCGCGCGCACGTCCGCGCGGCCCACCTGCGAGCGAGACGGCACGAAGCACGCGCGCACTGCGGGACAGAGACACAATGATGTAATCTAGCTTGTAGCGATAAGGCCGCCCTTGCCCACATATTTTTCTATCGAGCAGATAACAAAGAGTTCTATCGAGATTTTAGTAGATAATCTTATAATAATACAAATCTATATTTTTTGCCCGCAATTCCGTTGCCCCAAAATTCGTTATTCGCACATTAACCATACATTTTTCCGGGATAAAAAGTCTCCTATGTCCTTTACTGGCATTCAAAGTATCTCTATACCAAATGTCAGCAAAATCGGAGCAGACACACTTTGGAATTTCTAATATTAGTATGTGAGATTGTTTTCTAATATTGATTACGGTGGAATTTGGAAGAAAATTTTTACACTTATATCTTTTTACCTATGATTTTGTTCTTTTCAAATGTCTAGACAACTAACACCTCTAGATAAACTTTTCTATGAACGTTTTTATATGTACCTGAAATAATTACTGTTGTGTTATTTCCTGTCTACTAAGACCCAATTTCACCAACCTCTGTTTGTTAAATCCTAACAAGGCATTACTTAACGGACCTTGGAAAATTAAACAGACTGTTAAAATACTTATGTCCCACAGTAAATATAATGCAATGTTAAGTGAACAACGAGTGAACAACTATCAACTCGTTCATTCTTGTTATAAGGCGACGAAATTGCAATGTACAAGATTAATACATGTTTGCTGCAATGTGTCACTTTCTTCCTTATTAGTATAATAGTAGATAATGCGACCAAATTAAAATATCACTGATCGCATACATTTGTTACGCTATAATAGTTCTTCTTAATTTACCAGGTTAATAATTATTATCTGTCAAAGCTGAAAACATGAATCATAATTCAAACTTTTATTTACATATTTCGGTTTGGTAATTTTGATACAAGTTAGTATATTTGCAATGTCAAGGAAAATCCGAAGGCTGAATTTTTGGCAAAGTGAAAATAAATAATTATTCATAACTATGAAAATAATTAATAATAAGGACGTAGTGGAAACATGGCGGAAAGACTCAAAAGTCAAAACTGATTCTTTTATTGATATTGCATATTATTGTCTTTGAAAGTTGTTATTTTGACTCATATAACAGCCTGTTAAATATTTAACGGACCTCCATAGCAGGAATTAAATTTAACACCGTGTTAGGTGATTTAACATGACATTAGGGCATGGTGGAACGCTTGATAGCTCTAACAGGCCATTAACAGCCGTTCCCAATATTTGATCTATCTCTGGTTTTGCCTTACTAGAGATAGGAATAGCTCACATTAGACATTAGACATATATTTTATGTCAATTGTGAGCTATTCTTATCTCTAGTAGGGCAAAAACAGAGATAGATCAAATATTGGGAACGGCCGTAACTGATTTAACAAACCATTATTTATTTAACATTACTTGATGAAACTGGGTCTAAAGGTTTTGTAGGACTGTACAATATACTTGTAAAATCAGAATCATTTATTTCAGGATATTGGTACATAAGGTGTTATGATTTATTGATATGAGAGTATCACAATTTCAGCCTATGGACTCACTACTTATTCCAAACAATTATTATTATGAAACTAGCTGTCCCAGTGAACTTCGTGTCACTTTAAAACTTTCCCTGGATTACGAATATTTTAAGACTAAAATTAGCTCAATTCGTTCAGCTGTTTTCGAGTTTCAGCGCGACTAACACATTTGAAAATCCATTTTTATTTTTTATATATAAGATATATTAAAATTAAACATTTATATAAGTTTTAAATTATGAGAATGTAGGGGTGTATGTATCATTGTAGGCCTGTACCTTTGATGTCCTCGAGCTGGGCCTCAGTGAGTTGGATGTGTGGGTTGTCGGCCAGCAAAAGGCGGTGCAGCTCGGCGGTGATGGCGCGCGCGCCCAGCGGCGCCGTCTGCAGCGCATGCAGGATCGGCACACCGTGCACCACTGTAACATTTTATTTTTATTTTATTTATTTGACACACCTAGGGTTACCAATTACCATACGCCATACTGCACTACAACCGCAAACTGTAGTACCGTACCGTAATTGTAGTTTAATTTAGCGTTTAAATTGTCCGGACTGTATCCGAACTTACCCTGCGGGGCTAAAATGGTCGCTTTGGAGAATCATATTATGATAAATTTTATTAAAAATCACAAATTGGTCACTCTGCTTGCAATTCATGTCTAGTAATTCGTCTAATTTCACATTCATCAGTTTGACTGTTTTGACGATTCAGTTTTTGAATTGATTTGAGAGGAATTGCAAAATGTGGCCATTTTAGGTCCACTGATTAAGTATACTGGTAATACTGACCGGAAATGACCTCAGCCTCCATAGCGCCGATCATGACGACGAGGGCGATGGGCGCGCCCAGCGTCAGCGCGCACAGCCGCCCTGCATCTGCCCACATCACTCCCGACACCTAGGGCGGGGGACGATTACATGTGTGTTCCGAAACATAAGCCAGTGTACTGGTAAGTACTCAGTCGTCGACGTCGACGAAAAAAGTAGCCAAGTAGATTAAAACGCCAGCTTCTTTGTGCTTTATGTATTCATAACAATATGTTATTGTTATGTGTGATGTGATATGTCTGATACTGCAGCACTTAACAGCTAAAGATCATACCTCATAGTGCATAAAGAGCACCTTGGCCAGCGTCTCCCGCACGAGGGTGGGGGTCAGCAGCGACTCCACCACCACCACCTTACGCTCTTTCGGGTTCACCAGCACATGCCTGAATAAAGAAAGATTCATAATTTATTTGTAGAGAGCCAATATTTATGTGTCAATTGACAGCTGTTAATTTTTCGAATGTAAAATTGGTGTTAACTAACCCATCAATCTCCAAGCGGCATCTTCCCCTTTCCATTGAAAATCTATTGTGTCTGCGATTCCCACGATCGAGGTATTTACAAAGTTATTTCATTGTCACAAAAATTACATTATTAAGTTATTGTATTTAAGCTTGGCATTAAAAACTTTGTATTTTTTATATAGCATAACAAAAAAAGTGATATTACCTAAGGGTGTGTCTGAGTTTGCTGTACAGAGTTCACTGTGAAAGTAGCAGGACTGAAAGAGTAACTTTTTTTTACTCCTTCAGCTCTGCTACTTTTACAGAGAACTTTATATACGGGACAATATACAGACCCTCAAGTATTATCACCTTGTTTTGTTACTTCCTACATAAAATTTTATATTTTTTTCAGTTCAAATGGATTATAAATATAGTTTTGATACTATATTGTAACATAGGAGTGGTCTTTACATTGCAAAGGTTGAAACATAAAACTATTGTTTCAAGTTAACTGTTTATTATTACACACGCATGTAATTTATTTAGGATTTTGTTGTTACTAGAGTTTTATTTGTGCGAATATGTAGCTTGTCACTTATTTGTTTCTTTGTATTTTGGAGTAGCTTTCCAAAAAAACAGTTGTGCCTGCAACTACATTCGTGCAGAGATTTACCATATTGGAAACATACATGCATACATTTTCGTTTAGGTGTGAAGAAGTAACGAACAGACAGTTACATTTTTAAATTGACAGATAGAAATATTCTGTCATCTGACCTGTTTGCTTTATAGGCTTTATAACATTTTAGGCATCGAAAACTGCCCTGGGGCAGGCCAAATGGATAAGGAAATAGCAGTTAACAAAACCGGTGATCCACAAACCTCAACTGGTTTGCGGCGTTTCTATGTAGCTGATAAAATTTTAACTTCAGCAGCAGCAGCAGTTTTCGTATCCATTCGGTCTGCCCTGCCTTGGGGCAGTATGATGCTGATAGCGCTATTAAACTCGATTAAAAACATCCAGCATGAACAGAGGATAACCTGAAGTATAGTAGATGCAGCATGTGCACGAGGTTGTCGTAGAGCTCCTGCTCGCTGTGGTAGTCAAACACGCGCTTCATGCGCCGACTGTCCGAGCACCAGAACTCCGACGGGATGATGCAGCGCGGCGCCGCCTCACCCGTGAAACCGAATCTACACACATATTATGGTATCATACAAACCATAGAATTAGAACGTTAGAAAAGGCATTCCATACAATCATCAGCGGTAAAATGTGTCACCCTTGAAATGAGTGAGCTCACTCATCTGAGATCATTGTGCCTTAGTACGCGGTAACAGCCGGACGTGTTTAATTTATTAATTACCGCATTGTTTTCGCTATATTTCGCTCCAGAATGCCGTCATGTCACTTCCGACAGTGCAGTAATTACTAAGATTTTATTAATATTTAAATTATTGTCTTCCATTTTAAGAAAAAAATGAGCGAAAGAGAAAGCAGTATATGATATTACTGTAAGACAAAAAAGGACGACAGTATTTTCTCGATTCAATTAAAGCGTAAAATGAGCGAAAGAGAAAGTAGTATATGCTAATAGCATATACTACTTTCTCTTTCGCTCATAGTAATACTATAAGACAAAAAAGGACAACAAAATTTTCTGGATACACATTTTGCATCAGTGTTGCCAACTTAGTGGAATTTCCACTAAATCTGGTGGTTTAGACCTACCTTTCGGCAGGAAAAATTTGGTTTTAGTGGCTAGTAGATTTCTTAGTGGATTCGATTATTTAAGTTAATGGTAGCTTCGACGTTAAACCACAATTTTTTTTTATTATGTTTCTAACCCTTGAAGACGCACACTGGAAACTTAATTTAAGAAAAAAATGAGCGAAAGAGAAAGTAGTATATGATATTACTGTAAGACAAAAAAGGACGACAATATTTTCTTTTTTTAACTTAATTTTCAATGTTCCCGGGTCTGGATGTGTATTAAATATGTGTATGATATAATAAAAATCTTAAATATATGTATAGTATAAAAGTATTAAATATATTTCCGTTGTCTGGTACCTGTAACACAAGTCCTTTAGCCAAGTCAGTCTGGCCCCGTGCTAAGTACTAGCACAGGGCCAGACTGACTTGGTGTGAAGCATCCTTATCCAAAAAAAAAAAAAAATTATTATTATTATTATCTTTATTCGTTTTGCCGCATTCTAACGCTGATATAGAGTGATTATTTAGCACGATGAATGTTGTCAAGACTTAACAGAGAAACCGGATGAAGTTTGATCGCCTTTCTTTCGTGCAAGGTTAGCATGCGAAGGCAAATGCTGTAATAACATAATACCAAAAACCATATTACAAAAATTAGAACTTAAGAAATTTATTCTTCACAAACTGAACAAGTAAATGACAATGATTCCTCTGAAGACGTTCATCTTTACTCTTTAGTTAAGTACCTACTTATACATAGGTACATAGGTAACTAAAGTTTTCCTTTTTGTAGTAACAAAAATAATTATTTAATAATAATAATAATGTTGTTGTTGTATTATTTTCAAATTATATTCAGATAGGTTGTTGTTGTCTTTACTTTATTTAGTGGAATTCTGGTGGTTTACGCTGCTGAATTTGGTGGGTTAGTAAAAAAAAAGTTGGCAACACTGTTTTGCATGCAAAAACATTGCTACAGTTTTGACGGCATACGTCGTATCTAAGTATTTTGATATCGTTGATACAAACCTCATACATGACACACATCTCTAGACAAAACAGCATTAAAAAGCTACGATCTTGGTTAAACTTTGTTTTTTGTAACAATTGAATTGTTTCTATTTTAGGAATGACATTTTGTTAGCTACCCAGACCGATCAATACTTTGTACTTACTTAAAAGTAACATACAGTATTTTTCACTCACTTTGTGTAATCGGTGCCCAGGTCCAGCACGACGGCTTGTTTCTCTTGGATTAAGGCCATGCCTTCGTAGAGAGTCATTTTTACGTTTAAGTTAAGAAATTTTGCGTGAAAATGCTAAAAAAATCCTTTTTTAAAACTTTCAGAAGCGTAAAGCTTTTTGTCCTTCCTTTTAATAAAAATGTACAATAGACTACACAGTTTGAAAAATTTGCCTATAATTGACTTAATACACTGTTATTAAACTCGAAAATTAAGATTTTATTTTGCAATACCTATTGATTTTCACAAAATTTTACAAGAAAAACAGATATTCGCGAATCTGGCGAATGCGGAATGTCGTCACTTGTCAATTGTCATTGTCAAGCAGTGCTGCCAACTTTTTTTTTACTAACCCACCAAATTCAGCAGCGTAAACCACGAGAAACCGCTAAAACCTAAATGACCTCTCAAACCACCAGAATTCCACTAAATAAAGTAAAGACAACAACCAAAGAGAATATAATCACTACGTACAACAACAACCTATCTGAATATAATTTGAAAATAATACAACAACAACGTTATTATTATTATGAAATAATTATTTTTGTTACTACAAAAAGGAAAACTTTAGTTACCTATGTACCTGTATGTATAATAATAATAATAATAATAATAGCTCCCACACCGGTTTCGGTGACGGTGGCCGGTTTCATTGAAACCAGGCCAGCTACGCAGGAGTAATTTTTATAGTGACCAAGTGTGTGCGCAGTACACAAGAGCACTCTCTATTCCTTTACTCTCATAACCCAGTGGGACGGACGACCGACACGACTGGCGAGAGATCAGGCGCAGGACCGACTTTTTACATGCCCATCCGACGCATGGATCATCTTACTTGTCAGACAATCAGGTGATCAGCCTGCATTGTCCTAACCAAACTTGGAAATAACATGTGTCCAACGCGGGAATCGAACCCACGACCTCCGAGTCAAGAGCCGCGCTCTATACCACTAGACCACGGAGGCGTTATATGTATAAGTAGGTACTTAGCTAAAGAGTAAAGATGAACGTCTTCAGATTGGAATCATTATCATTTACTTGTTCAGTTTGTGAAGAATAAATTTCTTTAGTTCTAATTTTTGTAATACGGTATTTGGTATTATGTTGTTATTACAGCATTTGCCTTCGCGTGCTAACCTTGCACGAAAGAAAGGCGATCAAACTTCATCCAGTTTTTCTGTTAAGTCTTGACAACATTCATCATGCTAAATAATCGCTCTATATCAGCGTTAGAATGTGGCAAAACGAATAAAGATAATAATAATATAATTAAGTTTCCAGTGTGCGTCTTCAAGGGTTAGAAAAATAATAAAAAAGAACTAGTGGTTTAACGTCAAAGCTACCACTAACTTAAATAATCTAATCCACTAAGAAATCCACTAGCCACTAAAACCATTTTTTTCCCGCCGAAAGGTACGTCTAAACCACCAGATCTAGTGGAAATTCCACTAAGTTGGCAACACTGTAGTCAAGTGTCAACACAAACCTTTTTTTCTTTCTTATTATGGCACTTCGGCTATATAACCATGGCCAGTGTCGAGTATATATTAGGTTCCGTACCCAAAGGGTAAAAAAGGGACCCTATTACTAAGACTTCGATATCTGTCCGTCTGTCTGTCTGTCTGTATGTCTTCTGGCTGTAACTCAAGAACCGCTATAGCTAGACTTCTGAAATTTGTACAGCTTGTGTATATCTGTTGCCGCTATAACAACAAATACTAAAAACAAAAGAAATTTTGCTATTTTTTTCTCGATATCAATAAAGGCAATACATAGGCACTCGAAATATTCAACAGATACTCAGTTTCATTTGTTCTTTAGTAATTTATAATAAAATTTAAAAAAATGAATTAATTAAGGGGGGCTTGGTGCGAAAAACAACGTAATATAATAAAAAAGGGGGGGCTCCAAGGGGGCTCCCATACAAAAAACACAATTTTCAGCCTATTCTTGCTCTATTGTGGTACGGAACCCTTAGTGCGCGAGTCCAACTCGCACTTGGCCGATTTTTTATATCGTTATTAATTCATTATTAAATTTATTAATATCAAAGAAACGCTGCACTTTGCTGCACTTTTATTCACTGACCTCCATTATGCAATGGAGATCAGTGACTTTTATTACTGTTTACAGCATGTTTATAGATAAAAATACCATCGCGTCGCTGTCAATATTTTGTCACCCAGCTGTTTATTTTCGAGGAATTTACAAGACTATGCATAATTTAATAATGCTGTTACGTAGTTTACATGCTCTTTGAATAATGCTTGTTACCTGTTCAAACAGTTGAGATGGCAGTATCGAAGTTGTGTATACAAATGTACCGCGCTGGTGGTCCAGCTGATAGATTCCGCGTGGTACACGGCCAGCTCTGTCCAAAGGCGTCGGTCAAAGACGGGTATACAGCTGATCGTCATGAGATAGACATGGTAAAGCCTCGCCTACCTCGACCCTTCTCCAAGTACTCTGCGCGGAGCTGCTATGTGGGATTTCTGTTAAAATTTGTGGACTCTTTTATTCAAAATTCTTAGAAGTTAAACTTAATAAACCTGTATGACGCTGTGTGTGTATAATTTATATTTTAATCGACTACTTTTTTTATCAGTAGGTATAAGTATTTGTATATTTTTTACGTCCATGAGTACCTATTAAAATATTTAACTCGTCCTGACTCCTGACTCTTGTAGCTTTAAAAATCAGAGGCTCAGCTACTATTTTGTTTGCCTTAGAAGCCTAAATGGGCTATGAGCTATTGATGTATTCGGCGTAGCCGTAGGTAAAAATTTAAAGAAATCTACAACTTCTGGCTGAGGTAACAGACACTAAAATACGTAATATAAAAGTCGGTGTAGGTAAGTATCTATATTAATAATTATTATTATAATACAAGAATTATTATCATTAAGGTCGCTATGGAATATAGATATGGTACCGTAACTAGTTTTTACATTATTTTTTTGCAGTTAGTGCTTTATCGCGGGCTAGCGAGGCAACCGAATCAAGAAATTCTGTAATGAAAAACACCTAACATTTGTCTTAGTGTCTAAACACACTATGCCGAAGTTACGCGGCGTAATTTCCGCATGATCACGCCCGCAATGTATTTCAAATTACCGATGACACACTATTTAATTACGTCGCGTCGCGTCCGTATATTGTATGCGTTTTGACATTGCGGACGTAATCATACGTAAATTACGCCGCGTAACTTCGGCCTAGTGTGTTTAGACCTCAGAACAGGAAAATAAGGTTTACACTAGCGGCCAAGCCGAGATATATAATATTTTAGTATAAAACCGCCATAGACGACGCGCACCTGGCCGCAACGCGACCAGCGGCCACACCTTACATTCGATGGCCGCCGCGACCTGGCCGTTGCGGCCTGGCCGCTAGCATGCGCCCGGGCTTACATCGTTTCAGTTCCGCAGCCTTCGGCTCGGTGTTGCTCGGGGTGTGGTGTTCTCCGTGAGTAATTTGTATTCTGTGGTGGTGTTTGCAGTGCACGTTGATAAAAAATGCCATGCAAAGGCAGTCCCCGATTGCCACACGTATTTTTTATCTAACAAAAGGGGGGCCAATCCTAGCTATAGTCTGTCAAGAAAGTGAAGAAAGTGGCAACATCGTAGTGTCATCCCTTTCAAATTAATCTAAGAAAAAAGGGATGACACTACGATGTTGCCACTTTTTAATTTCTTCACTTTCTTGACGGGCTATACGTAAAATATGGCGGGAAAACAATATTCTTCTTACAATAATCATAAATTTAATCATGGTTTTACTATAATATCGTCAAGTCTAAAGTCTGAATAAAAGTCAAAACAGTCAAGGAGTCAAGTCAGTCGATTCAGTAAAGTGGTAGACGCTGTAGTGTTTTGACGAAGTTTTGGAGGGAACACAATAGTCCGTGAGCCCGGCCCCGAAATGCCTACGTCACATGACATCAACTTAAAACGCATGGCACACGGTCGGCAAATATATGCCGAGCGAGGATCAGACGACTTTCGCATCTGAAATTGGCCGGAAGTCAGAAAAATCGCCTCACTTCCGGTCAAATTTTTAGTGTCAATTTACGTCACGTGACATCAACGTGAAACATGTGGCAGCATATAGCCCTATAGTTTTAGAGAATGGAAACATAAGTCTGTCAGTTTTAAAATGGCCGGAAGTGCTTGGCAGACGGCGTCAAAGTTGGTCCTTGGGTACCCTTTTTTACGTCACGTGACATCTTGATGAATTCTTTTTTAAATGTTTTGAAATAATAGTGTCTTATAGAATAAATGATGCTGCCAAGCCAGATCCGGCCGGAAGTCCCAAAAAAAGTGATTTTTAAACTGCTCGTGAATTATGAGAAATTCGCATGATTTATCAAATTATAATCAATTTAAGTACACGAATTATCGAGTCAAAGTACCTAACCTGTTACAATAATAAATCTAGGGTAAATAAGTGTAATTGTTACCTCACATTCAGTCGTTAAATCGGTCAAGTCCTGTTTTGTGTACCTACCAGTTACCTGGATTTTTTGCGTCATAATGGGTGCGAGAGAGAGGTCTGTTTACATCCTACTCGCACTTATGTAACATCGTCGCCCGCGCAGCTACCTGCGCGGGTCCCCAGACCCCAATCCTCCGTATTCCGCAAGCCGGTCGCTTCACTCGTATAATATTTCGCATCGCAGTTTGGTGAAGACCACGAAAATAGGTGTTGTGATCTAATTTTTGAATTTGTGTTGTGGTTTAAAATAAATAATTATTTGCCACAATGAAGCAGTGTTTTTTGTGTTCTAATAAACATAAAACTCAGAATTTTACAGATGAAGTATTTCAAAAGTGTTCTTTTTACTTGAAATTACGAAAGTTCAACGGATTTAAATACAAAGAAATCGAACTAAAACCTCAAGCCCAGACCGAGTTTGGGTATCACATGGAATGTTTGAGAAAGTTTACCGCTGTTAAACGAAAGTACATTGAAGCATTTGAAGAATGTGAGGTAAGTGTTAATATTAGTATCTAAATAGGTATAATAATTATTAAATTTGTAGTCAACATTTGCCATGATTCCAAAATTAATTTCTTTATTCCGAACTCTGCCAAAACGAAAATACCAGTGTTACTCGTACAAAATGAACAAAATATGAACTAAATATTTTGTCTTTTTCTAATTTAAGTTTTAGCAATATCCGAATCATAGTTATTTTACAATTTTTTTTAACTAAGTATATGATTTGACCAATACTTAATTCAGTATATTTTGCACATTAAACTATACCCATAATATTATTAGACATTAAAGGTAATAAAACCGACCAAAACCGAGGTAGTAGGTATAAAAATATAAGCATATTATAGGTGCTTTAAAAATTCGAATGCGTTATACAGGGTAATAATGTGATTTTACTTTAATTTCTCTGCTTAGCAGTACAATTTTTTTTTCTACAGACCCGGAAGCACCTGGAATCGTTGCCTTCATCCAGTAAAGATCAACAACTACTTGATATCGAAGTATCAGCCGGCAGCTCTGCCGGAACCACTCAAACCTTCACTCCTGGCCCCGAGGTGAGACTTTGTGCTTGTGGCGTTTGTACGTTATAAATTGCTTAGCGGTACAAAAATATGATTTTACATTGTTTTCTACAGACCCGGAAGCACCTGGAATCGTTACTTTCATCCAGTAAAGATCAACAACTACTTGATATCGAAGTATCAGCCGGCAGCTCTGCCGGAACCACTCAAACCTTCACTCCTGGCCCCGAGGTGAGACTTTGTGCTCGTGGCGTTTGTACGTTATAAATTGTTTAGCGGTACAAAAATATGATTTTACATTGTTTTCTACAGATCCGGGAGCACCTGGAATCATTGCCTTCATCAAGTAAAGAGCATCAACTACTTGATATCGACGTATCAGCCGGTAGCTCTGCCGGAACCACTCAAACCTTCACTCCTGGCCCCGAGGTGAGACTTTGTGCTCGTGGCGTTTGTACGTTATAAATTGTTTAGCGGTACAAAAATATGATTTTACATTGTTTTCTACAGATCCGGGAGCACCTGGAATCATTGCCTTCATCAAGTAAAGAGCATCAACTACTTGATATCGACGTATCAGCCGGTAGCTCTGCCGGAACCACTCAAACCATCACACTCAGCCCACATGTGAGTGAGACTTTCTGTCATATGATGACTGTACCTAGAGTTACAGAATTTCATTCTGTACGGTGAGGTCTGAGGTCATGGTTTCAGTTTTCGGGACGATGTCCTTTACAAGTCATATGTTTAGCTCGCTTATAAAAGCTTTTTATTTACAGACAACGGAGCAGTTGCTTTCTCTAATCGATGAAGATGATAGCCAGACAAATATACTAACTAGCAGAGGAAAAAAGGAAAGGAGGAGGAAGGAAACATGCATATTTTGTAACAAGTATGAAAAGAAAATTGGAACTCGAAGAGAGTATTTAAAAACGTGTTCTGATCAGGTAAGAGCATCACTGCTTTTGTTAGCATCGTCATTAAATGATGAAGATTTATTAACAAAAATAAATACATCAAACAGATTATTATATCATCAATGTTGTTGGGTCACCTGTCGAAATAAATTAAGAACCTCTAAAGAAGAAACAAGTGATTGGTATAGCCTTAGAGAACTGCATAAAAAAGCTTTTGATTCTCTATCACAATATATTTTGTCAGAAATATTAGAAGCACAAAATGTTATTTATCTTAACGATTTGTGGCGTTATTATCAAGATCTATTGAGCCAGTTTAACGAAGGCAGACATGATGAAACTAAACTAAAAAGTTATACATCTCAACATCTTAGAGACAAAATAGAAAGCGCATTCGGGGATGTTCTTGACGTCAAAAAGGCAATATCCAATAATAAGATTATTATTCATAAAAAAAATTTGAAAATTAACAAACTCTTAGAAGAAATGTTGTTACATAAATCTTCACAGTACACCAGAATTCGTGATACTGCGTTTAAAATCAGAGATGAAATAAAGGCTATTGATAAAAAAAAACTTCCACAAAAGCTTCACCCAAATGAAATCATTGAAGGAGAGTGTAAAGTACCCGAGATACTTTATGAGTTCATAAAGACGGTCGTAAAAGGTCTTGATGTAAAAAAACTCTCTGATAGGGATAAAGTAAAAATTATGTCAATTTGCCAGGATATTATTTATATAACAACAAAAGGACAGATCAAACCATCTAAACAATTGATGTTAGGATTGACAGTGAAATCATTGACAAACAGTAGCAAATTAATGACAATACTCAATAGATATGGCCATACAATTAGTTACACTACCGCGGAGTCACTAGAAACTGAACTAGCATTCACTGCTGCCGATGAAAGAACTCTCATTCCAAAAAGTATGACATGTGATCCAAAGCTCCACACAAACATAGCTTTTGATAATTTTGACCGATATGTAGAAACATTGGACGGTAAAGATACGATGCACGATACAGTTGGCATTATTTACCAATTTCAACCTCAAGAAGCGCGATCGGAGCAAATGGCAATTTTGGAGCCACAACTTAGACTGGCATCAGAATCAACGAACCGGCGAAGACGAAAATTTCAGGAGGTTATATCAGAGATACAACCATATTACAAAAAACCAAAGGCAATTACTAAATTGTCCTCATTACCTGATATTTTTCAATTAGCTGATGAATGCACGAAAGCGAAAAAAAATGCAATGTGCAGAGATATGGTATGGATATTTTCACTAGAACGAATTCCCGAAACACCGATGTGGACTGGATTCAACTGCAAGAATTTAAACGATAATAGTGAAATTCAGACTCTGGATTACTTACCACAGATTAATGCATCACCCACATCTTACTCAGTTGTACATCAAACGATGATATTCGCTGAAAAAGCATTGGAAGAAACTGGTCAGACTCATTTGGTACTGACATATGATTTGGCAATCGCGAAAATGGCTATGCAAATACAAGTGGCAGAAAGTCCAAAATACGATAATTTGATTATAAATTTGGGTACCTTTCATATATATCTAGCATTCTTTAAAGTATTAGGAAAATATATTGATGGCTCAGGTATTGAAGATATACTGGTGCAGTCACAAGTACTTGCTGCAGGTTCTTTGAATGCATTTTTGGCTGGAAAACACTATAACAGGTGTAAAAGGATTCATGGATTACTATCAGCAGCATTCCAAATATTACACTTTCAACAGTTTCTTAAAAACACATATCTCCGTGTAGAACAAATTGACCAAAGTCTTAAAGATATCCAAGAAAATAAAACTGGAATTCGAGAGCCATTGGACCTACCTCCCATGGTAAACCACTATCTAGAAGAATACGAAAAATACAAAAAATTAACTCTTGATGGCGAACATGGTAAAACAGCTCAATTCTGTTTACAATATACAGAATTAGTAGATTGTTACCACAGATTAAACAGATCTATGAAAACTAGTGATTTTTATTTATATATAGAAACGCTCTTTGAAATAGCAAACTTGTTTTTTAGTTTTAATCAGCAAAATTACGCGAGGTGGCTACTCAAATATCTTGATAATATGTTAAACATGAAAAAATTGAAACCAGAAATCGTAACTGAATTTGAAAAAGGTTCTTTTGGCGTAAAAAGAACTAAGAACCCTTTGGCAAGATTGCCAGTTGATTTGACTTTAGAACAGACTATAAATGCAGATGCTGCAAACTCAATGAGCGGAATCTCACATTTAACAAATACAATAGCTGCAAGACAGCGTTGGGCTCTAACACACAGCCACCGCACAAAAATCATTACGGAATTATTAAACTTGATTGACTTGAACAGCAAAGATGACGTTTCCAAAGAGCTACGCCCATCAAAAACAAAAAAAGACAGAGAAGATCTAAACGAAATTAAAAATACAATAACTGAAAAAATAAACCCATTTGACGCTACCTTGCAAGACCTAGTTAATATTTCAACTGGTCGGGCAGCCACAAACACAACAGAAAAGTTCTTACTGAACGTGAGACAAATCGGCGAGGATCAAAAAAATGATTTCATAAAAGAATGTAATAATGATATTCAAAGATTTGAGAGACCAATTAAACGCAATAAAATACAAAATTTTAGTTCCGAATGCTATAAAAAAACCAATACAACAAAGGAGGGCAAACAAATCCAACTTAAGATGGAGAGGGACATTTTTGGCCGTCTTTTAGCCATAGCGCTCGAAAAGAAAATTGACATGAGCGAGTGCCTGTCATACCCATTAGCACCTTTGCCACCAGCTTTATGCCAAGTTACAGGCAATATGGTCAAAACGGACAAGTCTGTTTTAGCTAAAAAAATAATCGGGAAAATTGACCACCACCAGCAACCAGATAATCCAAATGCTTGGATCATCGACGGATTCAGTTTTTTATTTTCCTTAGGAAAATCAATTCCTGACACTTTTGGAAAATTGTCTGACACTATTCTTCATAAAATCTGTAATGTACCCTCACAGGAAATCCATATAATTTTTGACCGATACATGACTCCGTCCATCAAGGACAAAGAAAGAGAGTCAAGAGGAGAGGAAAGCATTCCGTACGAGATTAGTGGTCCTACACAAAAAACACCAAGAGACTTTATGAAGTCTTTAAAAAACCCCAAATTCAAAGTAGCACTCGTAGGGTTCTTAGCCGAGAATTGGGGAAATATTGAGAAATCAAATATAATCGGGTTAAAAAAAATATTTCTAACAGTCGAGAACAAATGCTTCTCATATAAGCAAACTGATGACGGAGTAGTAAAAACGGAAGAAGAAATGTTTAATTGTAAACATGAAGAGGCTGATACTCGAATTATTTTCCATATTGCTCAACTGGAAGAAAAAAAAGAAATCGTAGTAAACGCAGCAGATACGGATATATTGATAGTAATTTTAGGAAATTATCATAAATTTTCCGACAAAAAAATTTTTTTACTGTCGGGGCTGAAATTAAGAGATGTCCGATACACGGATTGCTATGCAATATACATAAAATTGGGTACAAATATATGCCAAGCTTTACCTGCCTTGCATGCATTTACGGGATGTGACTACACGGCTAGTTTTTTCAGACAGGGTAAAGTGAAAGCATTGAATTTGTTGGAAAAATATTCAAAATTTCAAACATCTTTTAAAAACTTTAATTCAGCATTAATTTGTAATGAGAAAGAGCTCAGTATAATCCAGGAATTTACCTCAATGCTATATGGCGTTAAAAATTGTAATTCAGTAAATTCAGCTCGTTACGAAATATTTAATAAAACTTTTGCAAAAGAACGCAATAAGTTTTTACAAAAAGTAAAAAGCTTCACCTCGAATTTAATGCCACCCTGTTTCAAAGTTTTAAAACAGAAAATTTTTAGAACGATTTTTGTGACCACGATGTGGAAAAATGCAACACTACCGGATTGTACATTTAATCTACATCCAAATGATTATGGATGGAAATTAGTAAACGAAAAATATGAACCCCACTGGTTCGACGGTGACCCAACCCCATTAGACATAGATGATATCATCATAGGATCAGATGACGAAAGCAGTGAGGTTTTTACTTCATCAGAAGATGAGGATGAAGATAATGATTAATGATATTATGTAATCTTTTTATTTCTTTTAATTTTACATTGTAGGTGTTTAGTTTTAGATTTGGTTTGTTAATTTTTAATATAATAAAAACGTTTTTTTGTAACACAACATAGCATAAGAATAAATAAATATTTAACATTTAACATGAAGTTTTAATTTTTTCTATAAAATATAATTACCGATTTTTTACCCCTTGTATTTTAATAAAACATAATAAAATTATTACAAGTACTCTAATAATCCTACATATTTTTTACTCGTTATACTACATATCCTACAATTAGTACAACTCACTTATTTAAAAGTGACTTAAACACGATTGATTGAAATCAACTATATAGTATAATGTAAATGTAGCAGCGTCAATAGCAAATTTCAATTTGGATTCGTCCCACCATCATTGGATCCACCCCACTTTATATTATGAGCCTGATCAATTAGTATAGTAACACACTTATTTACCTTAAATTATTATTATAACAGGTTAGGTTTACAATTCACGGTTCTTCCAAACCATCTATACCCATTTTTGGTCGATAATTCTTGTAAATTGATTATAATTTGATAAATCATGCGAATTTCTCATAATTCACGAGCAGTTTAAAAATCACTTTTTTTGGGACTTCCGGCCGGATCTGGCTTGGCAGCATCATTTATTCTATAAGTCACTATTATTTCAAAACATTTAAAAAATAATTCATCAAGATGTCACGTGACGTAAAAAAGGGTACCCTAGGACCAACTTTGACGCCGTCTGCCAAGCACTTCCGGCCATTTTAAAACTGACAGACTTATGTTTCCATTCTCTAAAACTATAGGGCTATATGCTGCCACATGTTTCACGTTGATGTCACGTGACGTAAATTGACACTAAAAATTTGACCGGAAGTGAGGCGATTTTTCTGACTTCCGGCCAATTTCAGATGCGAAAGTCGTCTGATCCTCGCTCGGCATATATTTGCCGACCGTGTGCCATGCGTTTTAAGTTGATGTCATGTGACGTAGGCATTTCGGGGCCGGGCTCACGGACTACAATAAATCACGTTTCTGGAAGTTGCAACATTTGCCTACACTGGTGTCTGGTGCACGTTTAACGATAACGAAATCTAATAGTTAATATTCTACCAATATAACACATTAAAAACTCACACAATTTTAGGAAAATAATACAAAAACACAATCATCGCTTTTTAGGGTTCCGTAGTTTCTAAGATTGATTTGAAAGGGATGACACTACGATGTTGCCACTTTTTAATTTCATGACTTTTTTGACAGACTGTACTCTCATTATAAATCATCACAAAAAATGGTTTATGCTTACACTTGAAATGTGTTAACGGCTTTTTATTTGCATCTCTTTTTGTTCTATTGTTTACATTGGAAATGTAGCAAGAAGAGAAAAGTGAAACAATATTTTGTGTTCGCTCCAAAACTCCATCGAAATTTAGTAAAGGGTCTACCACTTTACTAAAACAACTGACTTGACTCGTTTTTTAGACTTTAACTAGACTTTCGACTTGATGATAATCTAGAAAAACGACTTGAAATTTTGTTATCTTTTTACGAAATTTTTTTCCCGCCATATTTTACTTGACACTGGCCATGGTTAAAAAGCTGAGTGCCATATTAAGAAAAAAAAGAAGAAGGGGGAGTTGCCCGTTGCCGCGGATTTTTAAAATTTAAATTAAAATAGAATAGAAGAGAGAAATTTCCGAGCTCCGCGCGCTAAGAAGTGCTAACTTGTTTTCGCATATATTTTTATATTAGTTTAATATTTACATTTTAGGTTTATTGTTTAATTTAGTTTTATAATGTGTTTTTCCTATTAATTAAGTAAATAACTTAACTTTTACGCGAGTGTGTGTTTCTTGTGACAAAGTGTCCCGCCATCCACGTACAACCGTATTTAGCTATAATGGTACCTACCTAATCAAACCCCATTTTTTTTATATTTTTTTTATAATTTATATTTATATTACGTCTACGTGGAGATAGACGTGGAGATGAATATATTATCATTCATTTGAAACCAAAATATCCTCGCAGTGTGACTCCTAATTCTTTAAAATGGTACCTGAAAATCGCTGATATTTGTGAAAAAATGTGATAGCGCCCTTAACGCCGGTACAAGAGTATTATAATAGTGCCTTTGTAAACTTTATATTGAGTGAAGATGGTAGTGACGACATATGTTGATGAGATACGGTATTGGATACTGTAAGCGAGGTAGTGGTAAATGCTTGTAGTAAGCGATGTGACGTTTTCGTTATGTCCAGTGCCGGTTTTATAATATTTTATGAGTGTATAAGAATAAGAATAATAATAATTTATAGGCCTCTTTATGAAATCTGTCGCCCGCTAGGGCGCTGCCGCTCTCCTAGGACGTGCCTCCCCGCCGCTAGGCCTACCTATTAACCTATCAACCCAATAGAATAACAATAGATTTCCAAGAATCCGCGATCGAAGGATTAATCCAGGGCTGGATATGTCAGACGTTTATGAATATAGGACAGTGGTATTTTAACCTTTTTCACGACGCGACCCCGCAGGGGGTCGCGACCCACAGGTTGAAAATCCCTAATATAGGGGATAGACTCTTGAATGGCGGTCAATTGGTAAAAGATATTTAAATCCGCCTCTAATACGTAGTACTTAGTAACCGTATTTTAAAATTCAAGGTTATCTTATGAAGCAAAATTTTGTCTTTTATTATTTTAATCAAGTTGTGTTACGTAATACGGAAAATATTATTTGAAACTACGAATAATAATTTGAAACATACTCGTAATATTAATTGTTTCATAATTATAGTTTATGTAAATGCATGTGTGGCCAAATAAATCTACAGTTGATCATAATTAAAGTTTTATTTCCAATCATAATATGAGTTTTCCTAGACTGTAGACATACCCCCGGGTGGTCTCAGGACACCGCAGGAGGAACCCGGGACCTAAACCTGCCTCGCAGCTGCAAAGAGGAGGGCAAAGATAAAAACACACCTGGTAACTAATTGTTTATTTTACATAAAATTCCGCTATTATACATATTTACAAACATAAAAACGAATCAAGATTGTCACATAAAAATAGCTTGAGCAAGACGGATCCACCGCCCTTACCTACTTACATTACACAGTACACTAGAGACACTAGGAGTCGACGCGACGCATCGCGATCACAGCAAAATCACGGCGAGCGGCCGGCGGCGGCGCGGCCCGGCGCACGGTCGCGCACGGCGGCGCACCGGCACGCACGATGGCGCCGCGCCGCGCGGGTAGCGCGGCTCACAATAAATACAGGCAACGGCCCGCAGCGCCCCGCACGGCGCCGCGACACCCTAAGCGGCCGCTGCCGGGCCGAGCGGCCGCCCAGACGTTATGTTACAGGTTTCCGTATAAAAATATAAAAAGATGACACAACACTGTACACGGCTGATGGGTAATGTACACGAACTGGGACCATGTCGGTGAACAATAAATATCAGATGGGCTTAGCATTGAAATGCATGGAACTAACTTTGAACTGGAACGTTTTGTCCTCCGCGACGTCGAGTGGGAAAATAAAGTATACGTAAAAAGTATAAGTGAACGTAACGCTCGCGACCGAGCAGCCGAATGCAACACGACATGAGGAATTTCTACGGAGATACTTTGAACCGCCAAGCGGGATCGACCAGGTTAGAGAGCAGATTAGGTTTCGGCTGCTCACCCGGGAGTTTATTACGAGTGGTTAATCAACACACGGTTCGGAGCCGGTGCGCGGAGGAAAAGCGCTCTCGTTCGGGCCGGCGAGCGGCGCCCTGAGGTATCGGAACTCGCGCGGAGTTAGACCAAACTCGGCGCGAGTCGCGCGGGGAGCCCCGCCCGACCGACTTCCTCGTCTAACGGCTCCCCGGCCGCGGTCCCGTCACGCGAGCGACGCGCGTCTGATCGCATAACGGAAGCGCGAGCTACGATCGCCCGACTCCTTAGATGATGGAGGTGATGAGGCGTGCCTTGAAGTTGACTATCCGCTCGGAGGTCTGCGCGATGCGCAGGATGAGGTCCTGGATGAGGTTGGCGATCCCGCGGTTGGCGATGATGAACAGGCGGGTGATGGGGCCGGGCACGCCCTCCGTCAGGTTGTCGCCCTTGCCCGCCTCCTCCTCGCCGCCGGCCGCCGCTCCAGCCGCGGCTCCGGCGCCGGACGAGCCCGACGACGACCCGGCCACCAGCTGCACACGGAAAAAGTAACGGGTCAGTGGTCGCTCTTACACTGGAGACCCTCGGTAGTTCTAACGGCTCGGATTACCGAGCGTCAGATACACGAGGGCATACAGAGAGGCGGGTTCTAAATACGTAAGCGACGCAGAATACTTACTGAAATACGAGCAATTAAATGTACATTAATTTTAGAACCGAATCGATAAAACTCAATTATATTAAATATGACTTTAAAATGAAATGCAAACTCGATAGAGAGAAAGCTCGCTGAAGTAATATAAACGTAATTAACGACTATTACCTAACTATACTAGAATATTGCTCCAAACTACGTTACTTAACTACTCGAGTAACAAGGCTTAATGTTAATGTTAGTGGTGCGTGAGTAAAGAAGGAAGTTATGTGATAAGAGTGAAGTTATTAGGAACAACGACAGTACTATGGTTAGAAGCTCAAACGACTGCAACTGCTGGTAACACTACAGCTTCAACTACCAGATGGGACCAAACTTGCTACATTTCCGGACAACGACAATATCTACGAGTGACAGCGTCTACCTAGGTGAACACATCATACCAGCGTACGCGCCCTGGTCTAAGCGATAGTCTTGAAAAAATACGAGATAAAGTTCAATTTCAAAACAATGTATTCCAAAGCGCGTACGAGGCTATGAACGGACGGTTCATGTCCATCGATCTAGAACAATCTAGACGGAACGAGTACTTGGCTGGGGTCCAGGGTAGCGGAGTGGGAGGCGGTGAGGCCGAGGTTGAGGGAGTCGGTGCCGGCGAACAGTCGGAACGCGCCGCCGGCCGCTCGCGCCATTGCCTCCACCGGCCGCTGCAACATCCCCCGCTCAACACAACACCCTATATCTCGCCAGGCTAACCCGCAACTCGTACAACACCCCAACAAGGGGCACCAACTCGTGTCGGAGGCCAAGATCCACTTTGGGAGCCGTGTAAGTAGCTCGGTAGACTTACTGACAACCAGCTAATAGTCGGCGGACTTACTGATATTACTAGCTATATAAATTTAGTTGTTCCTGCTGAAATGCTGTTGCTAATCGGCAAGTTGAGTGTGTCGCAAAGTGATAAATTAGATATCTACTTAGGTACGGTACTTGGTCTACGAGGAAGGGCGAAGCCTCACTAAAAAAGATGAAGCTATCAATGAAGAATATACATTATATATACCAGTGTTTTTCAAACTTAGTTCTGACGCGACCCCCCTGACAAGACAAAATATTGGCTTTTTTTATGATGTATGTATTTTTGAAGATTTCCTTCTGTTAAATTGCATCCTTAATCTTTATTTTTTTAAATAAAATAATCCTTTTCAGCTTTGGCAACCCCCCTACAGAAACTTTTGAAAAACACTGGTGTATACTAATCTAAAATATCTCAGAGACTTCGTGGATCGGTAATTCGGTACGAAGATTAGCTTTTCCAGGAAAGTTATTAAAAGCTGGCTCTGAATGTGATCAGATTTTCAGATGTCCCTATCTACAGTGATGTGATATAAGATAGAATTATGGAAAAATGGGTTGTACATAACTGTATCTATATCACTGAGGATAAGAATAGTGTTAAAGGGTCTCATTCAAGAAATGAAGAAAAGAGAAAGATAGTATATTAAATGACAGAGAACCTTTAAAGGTATACAAAGTGACTCACCCTGACGACGTCGAACAGGAAGTTGCCAGAGCCGCCGCCGCTACCACCGCTGCCGTCCGCGCCGGCTGAGCCGCCGAAGTTCAAGAATCTGGAATTGATAACGGCAACAGATTAAAATAAGTCCAACTACATTATTCTAAAAACATTTTGATATTAAAACATCTGCTTTCAAAAACATTCGAAGAGAGAAGTCTAAATAGGAATGATTGCAATCTTATTGATATTGAAAATTACTGAAACCTACTACAAATACACGATAGTAAATAAAATAGGTATGTCGGATATTGAATTAGCAGCGACGCTTTTTCATTTCGCAACGTCGAGGTAAGCCATCAAATACGAGCGGGTTAAAAGATCATGGGCTTCGCAGAATCGGGCTTAACGAACTTTAATTTCACACAGCTTGCATAATTGATTAAACACGTATTGTAAATTGCCGATAAAAACAGACAATACCGTGGCGTGCGAATTAAAGAGCGCGCAAAAACGCAACATTCGCTCTCGGCGTGTTACTCAAGCCCGACTATTGGTGCTATTGACGGGGCTCGTTTGCCAACCGATCTCAATTGCTGGGAGTAAAACAGCGACCCTATAGCATGACACGCTGTGGCACGAATACAAGTGAACTGAGAGTGGTCAACTAGATCCCGATGGTATTTATGACTCAATATGACTAGCTAAAAGCCAAGCTTTGTGAGAGCTCGCGTCGTCACACCTTGACTGACTGATGATAACACATCTATATAATATGAATATAAAACTCTCGTGTCACAATGTTAGGCCGCGTACTCCTCCGAAACGGCTTTACTGATTTTTACCAAATTTTATATGCATATTCAATGGGTCTGAGAATCGGCTCCTGGGTACTTTTATATTGATAAGTGCATTTGTTGAATATATAATAGTAAATTATTACAACTCGAGACTGACGGCGGCCATTGTTTGTGCGACGTTGCCATGGTGACATACTTATTTAGTCACTTCAATAAAATAATACGGCCGAAATACTTTATATGGCAAAGAAACGTTTGCCGGGACAGCTAGTATATGAATAAAAATTACTATGTTAAAGCAGAAAGGCGTGATAGTTTTTCCGTAAAGTGTACCACAAAATGCTCAGGTCGTGGGATATCGATCGTTTGATCTCACCTCTTGTTTCGGTTTTCTTCTGTGTCGTCCGCGTCGTCGAGCGTTATCTCGTCGATGGAGGCGGAGTTGGTCTGAGCGGCGGTCTGCTGGTCTGAAGCCTGGGCGGCGGCCGCCTGGTCGGCTGCAGGCTGGTCGCCCCCGAAAGCCACTCGCACCTCCGCCTGCTGCGACTCCGCGCCCGACAGCAGCTGGTTCTCGTCGACGATCGCCTCCTGAAACCGAGCCCGAGGGTCAGTACGGGGCATGGGCGAGAGCGCGATGAAGATGGGATGGACGTGGGGGTGTTAGGGTGACGATGGCTGACGTGAAGATGGTTGCGGTCTGCGCGCGCGCTGCCGTCCCTGGCAGGCTGGGTGCGGTACGGACTGTCATACCGGCAGGTAGTACAGCGCCCGACGGCGGCGTTCCGGCGCGTCGGTGGTAGTGGTTGTGGTCGCCTCGTCGTCGTCGTCGTCATCATCGTCGTCGTCGTCCTCGAGGTCGACGGTTCCGCCGTTGGTGTTCCCGCCATTGCTGCGGTTGCCGCCTAGGAAGGCGCGAATGAAAAGCGGTCCGAACGTCCGAAGAACGAAGCTCGTCAACTCTTGTACCTTCTTATCGATCATCTAGAACATACGCGCTCTTTACGTTCGTCTGCCGACGAGACGGGAGGGATCCGAACAGATCGAGCTGGAAAACCTTACAAGCGGTTAAATACACACGGAGCGAATATAACAGTCAATTGCCGGCCGATTACATAATCGAATGTACTGTCGTCGGTGTCATGCAAAGTTTTTATAACCTCGACATGAACCAGCGGAGTTCTTCTCTATTGTGTGAGGATACTCGTTGGGTACATTTGACGGAAAATAGTGCTGCAATATTTTGATTGCTACTCGTCACTGGGTTTCAGCAGGTTTTCAAAAGGAAATAGTAAATTACGCACTAACGCACCTAGGGCAGGAAAATAAGAAAAGTCTCAGATCACATGTTATCTGAGGCTTTCTTATTTACTGCCCATAGTGCGTATACTATTTTTCTCATCAACGGGGGCGGAAAACGGCAACATCGTTAAGCGCAGCGGGAAGAAAGTAGACTTTTTCCGCTCGGAGGTGAGAAAAGAAACATTTTTTAAGTCAGGCATAATTTTGACCGATGAATTTCTTATATACAGTAGTAGGCATGCGGGATGGAGGCTTTACCTGTGTGAGAGAGGGGAAGAGCTGCCGCAGAATGCCGATGGTGCGCTTGTTACGTTCGCTGAGCTCCGAGCCCGGCGCGCCCAGGTTCAGAGTAGCTAGCGTCTCCTGAAAACAACCAACACGTCATGGATCAGTCAGTGTCTAAATACACTATGCCGAATTTCCGCGGCGGAAGTTCGGCTTGGATCCGCCTGCAATGTATTTTAAATTACCGATGGCACACCATGCCGAAATTCCGTTGTGTTATATTGCGTTTTACATTGCTGACGTAATCATGCGGAATTTCCGCCGCAGAAATTCGGCATAGTGTGTTTCGACACTCAGTGTCTCGGTATGCGGAATCTTGCAGCTAAAAACTTTGTGAGAATCTTTCAGCAACCTAAGTATCTCGTCATTATTGAAAGTCTAGTTTTATTTTCCACAAAGGAGCCTAGCATACGCCAATGAGATATACTCACTCTACATGTTTTCTCGATGTTTGATGGTTTGTCTCTTTATCTCTATTGACCCTAGCATGACAAACATTTTTTCTCGCGTAGATCTATCATCGAAATAACACATTTTATAGAGTTTTGTCGAGATAATGTCGAGAATTTGACATTATGAGACGAGTAGTTTTTAATTATCTCGACAGTGAGATATCTCGTTGGCGTATGCTAGGCAGGCTGAAGATTGTTTCCTATTTTGTCGAATTAGGAGCTCTATACGTTAGGTATGTTAGGACGTAAAGGTTGAAAAGCCTGTCTTTTACGTCTTGTTACAGATCTTTATATCTTATTATTTAAACGTTATCGTTAAAACAATCGTGAGAATTTTAAACAATAACATCCGGAGTATTTAACACCTTTTGTTCAGTATTTAGTTTATTTTGATAACGCCCTGTGAGGTTGTGCGAAATGTATTGAACTGTCAAGAATGTTTTGGGATGTATTAATTTGGGAGTGTTAGTGACACGGTTGAGTTTCCCACGACAGGTCAGATTGTTCACCACAGAGGCCACGTGCCCACAGAGGGGACACGCGATACCATAATCACGATTCACGACCAACCTTGGACTTAAGCATCTTGAATCTTGATGGTTATCGTTTACATAAACAGATTTCACAGCGAATTTAAAATCACTTCACAATGAGTCCACCCGCGAGATTTATTCTTTTAAGTTTACATCAAATGTTTGGTATTTTTTATGAGCTCTTGCATAATTTGGACTCGAATTCCACAAAATAATTTGGCGCGTGCATCGGAATCCGCGTTATGTAAGTGTGTGTGTTTGTATAATTAATTCGTGTATGTTAATTGACATTGAGTAACGTGTGCCGTTAGCATTGAGGACAGGTGCTGCGCCCCGGTGTGGGTTACACGAGGAGATTCAAATGGTTTATTGGTTCATCTCTAAGATTATATTAATTTAATTCACCTCGTAATCACAAATTTTGACATCCAACTTTACGTAGTTGGTGTTTGGTGTGATGTCAAAACCGACAGCACCACCAAATCGGTGTAGATAACTATTTAATTTTGGAACGAAGTTCCTTATCGCGCGTTCGGCGTAAATCTGAAGGCTAGACAGAACGATATCTGACCTTGATTTGACCTCGACACTTTTTATTAGTACCTGCATGTTAGGGGCAGAGGGCGTTGATAGTAAGTATTCCTGGGCGTCAATAGATGGCGTTTTTCAAGTTCAAGTTTCTAGTCTCAAGTTTTTTATTGACATCTTAAGTTCTAGTTGTTATCTGATTGTTTACCTGTGCATTAGCGGCTGGGGCGATGATCTCGATGATTTCGGGCTTGCTGTCGTCTGCAGGGGAGGCCTCGGGGGCGGGGGCGGCGGCGGCGAGCGCCAGCAGCGATAGCACTGCCCCGAGGTAAGCCAAACTCCTGGTTCTGCTCATGGCTGTGTCTTGTTACTCCTCGTTTATCTGTGGAAGAGGGATATTGAATATAAGGCATAATTCATGAAGGCTGAATTTTACAGACGTTTGTATAGGTGCAGAAGTTACGAGAGCTTAGAAAAAAATGCTGTAACTTAAAGTTATTGAAAACTGTAGGTGTGTTAGTGATGGGCGTGTTTGCGTATAACAGTTGTAATGAGTTTGGTGCTTAGGTTTGTTTGAACATATCAAGTTCTCATGGCAGAATTTCGACTGTTTTAACAATTTTACGAGCTCGTTGATTTTGCGGTGCTACAGAAGTCTCAGCAAGTTTTTAAAGCAAAATGATTGGGGTTCTTGGCGACTGCTTGTGTGCGCTGTTCTAGCTGCTGCGTGCACATTACGCATTCATCTCGGGTGCGCTTGCGCAAGCGCAGCGCGGTGTGGTAACGTTACTGAGCTGTTACTACATATTGTATGACGCCGCTGTCACGCTCCACCAGGCTTGCAGCTATTGGTATTACTGTGTTTATGTTATGTTGGGGAAATTACAATGTGCTATGAAGTACAAATTATCAAAAATAATTTTGACCTAATGACTTGCTTAGTAGCAACATGTACCTACCCGTGTGTATTCTAAAAAATACTCGGAACCTGAACACCAGAGAATTATTAATGATCTCTAACGTAATTTAAATCTAAGTTTCTTCCCACTAAATACTAAGGAGATTTTCTAAACTTCAACTTTTTTAAATTATAAATCATTTTTTACCACCCCAATTTCAATCTCGATAACGGTGTATTTCGTTGATTCATCTGCTCACCGGCAGATGGCGCTAGGTGGATGTTACAGTTTTGTATGCAAATCCTACTCTTGTGTCTATGTCTTAATAAGTCGTTCACCTCCTTCTCGACCGCTTTTATTACATAAATATGCATATTTTAAATAAGTCACTGAGGTAGCTGACGGGTCAAGGTTGTGCGTGGGGTGAGATCGACATTTTATGTTGATTTTATTGATCTGATGTCAGAAACTATTCAAATTGATTACTTTTTCAGTTCTTATTTAATTGTACGCTAATCGATGCTATTAATAAAAACCAAGGTGACATCTGTTTCTGATTAAATCAAACACTTAAGATTCGTTTTGAAATATTGTGATTACTCATTATTATATTAGTTATTCTGTATTATTATGAAATGACTCTTTTTTAGGGTTCCGTACCCAAAGGGTGAAAACGGGACCCTATTCATGAGATTTCGATGTCTGTCTGTCCGTCTGTATGTCTCCAGGCTGTATCTCAAGAACCGCTATAGCTAGGGTTCTAAAATTTTCACAGATTATGTATATCTGTGGCCGCTATAACAACAAATACTAAAAACAAAATAAAATTATTATTTTAAGGGGGCTCCCATACAACAAACGTGATTTTTTTGGCCTTTTTTGCTCGATATCAATAATGGCAACAGGTAGGCACTTGATATTTTCACAAAGGCCTTAATTATAAGCCTACTTAAATATTTAAGAATAATATTAAAATAAAATAAAAAATTAAGGGGGGCTCCCATACAAAAACACAATTTTTCGGCTATTTTTCCTGTTTATCGGTACGGAACCCTTCATGCGCGAGTCCGACTCGCACTTGGCCGATTATTTAAAATATAATAATAGGTATCTACAAATATTAATAATAGATATTGCATTGTTTGCAGCTATTTTGACATTGAAATTATTATAGGTAGGTAAGTATCTCATTTTTTTCTGACCAATATACTTGGTGAAATCATCTGAGTTTGAATTTTTTTGTCAACACTCTTTAATAAATATTATAATAGAGCAATAGATATAATCAGGGCGAGTAAAATAAAGCAAGGAATTTCCTAACATTGAGGAAAACCCTCTGGTTGACGACAAAACCTGACATCTTATAACAAACACTTTTTATAGCTACGTAATAAAATAATTATCCGATTGTTATTGTATTGTATAAATAGATCTATTTATAATTGTATCTTTGTTACGTATCTTCACAAAGGCACATTTGTGCCAAGTCTGGCCGTTAATAATGCTAGTGGTTTGTCAAAATCGAATAACAAGCCTTCTCTTTTATAAAATAACGAGCTTTTGCCCGCGGCTTCGCTCGCGTTAAGAAGTATTATTATATACAAACTTTCATCCCCTATTTTAACCCCTTGGGGTGGGAATTTATCAAAATTATTTCTTAGCGGATGCCTTCGTCAAAACATCTACCTGCATGCAAAATTTCAGCCCGATCCGTCACCATGTCAGTCAGTCACCTTTGAGTTTTATATATTATAGATAGATAGATATGACGTGATTTATATCATCCACAGTTAACGTTTATATAAAACTTAGAAGTAATTACCATCGCCCAAAGACATTTTTATCGAAGAAATCATAATTACATTACTGGGCTTTTATCTTCTTTATAAGGTTTAAAATTTGAGATACTAACTATTTCACCACTTTCTGATAAGTGATAAAGTGCCTAATAGGCTATTCACAACTTTTTTCACAGATTCTCCATACTTGATCTGTCAAGTTAATTGGTGGATAGCCTTATCAGGAAGTAGTGAAGAACTAGATGGTCTCTTTAAAAGTCTGTACATGAATAAAATGTAGCGGCGATTAACATGTCATTAGTTTTAAACAAGCCGTTGACATTAATTTAAGATCCTTGAAGACGTCAGATACTATAGAGACAATACATCGACTCCTTGAGATACAGCCATGTAGCACGACAAACATACATCACCCTAAGAACAATAGATATCTTCGGTTGTACATAAAAACACTTTTGTATGTCTGTTGAGAACATTGAACTACATAACCGACATTTGGCCCTGTGTATATAAGCAGCTATACATACAAACACGATCTGCGGTCGCGCGACCCCCATACAAACCAATTGCCTATGTATAATATACAATTAAAAATATTGTATAACTAAATGACGCCCGCAAACTCTGTATTTTTTCCGAGAGTCGGGACAAAAAGTATCCTATGTCCTTTCCCAGGACTCAAAGTAGATCGATGCCAAATAAAAAAAATCATTTCAGCGGTTTGGGCGTGAAGAGGTAACGGACATACAGATTAATCGCATTTATAATATTAGCAAGATTTATTGGTGGAAATTTACCTGAAGACTGCAAACAATGCTAAGTACTGAAAACGTGACTGCACTTGTTGGAATGATGTTGATAGCAAACATAATACAGATCACATGCAGGTTTATCCATTGTGTGTATAAAAATGAAAAGTAAAAGAATATATAGGTCTACCAGAATCTGATGGCAAATTTTGACGGCAGATTTTCAAAAAATATCCTTGATCATTGCATAAATTTTTATATTTGCATGTTTCACACACAGAATCAGCCGCTATAAGGAAAAAAAGGATCAAAATGTTTTATTCCAATTACCTCGGTATTGCTAGAGTCAATTTAATTTCTCACTTTTGCCATCAGATTCTGGTACACCTATATATCTCTTGTCAAAAATGGCATCAGAGTTAGATGAAAGAGGTTTTGAAATATATCTTTATTAAACTAAAACAATAAAACTAAATTACAATAAAAACTAGCGTAAAAAGAGAACAGTTTAAATATAAAAAAGGTTGTCATCCAGACTGCTGCCTTTAGGGAGAGTGCCCAGAATACTAGCCACATTGCCCCGCTGTAAGGCCAGGCTTAATCGCTGGCCAAAATATGCTCCAGCCCTCTGGTCACCTGTGCGATCTATGAGGCGGGATGATATAAGATTGAAAAACTATTTCATATCATCCCCCCACGGGCCTAACGTTTCAAACGCAAGCGGCAAAAATATGTAGTCACGGCTTAAAGATACATATTTTCGCCGCTTACGCGTTTGCGCTTCGGACGCCGCCGCACCAGCCGTCACTGAAGTTCCATGTAAATAGGAGGCCGCCAGTGTGTCGACACATGTTGCGTCCCACACCAAGCACCTCCCACTTTTCCATGGAACTAATGTTAAGCCGTCGGGTCTCTTGCCATCATAGAGGTTTTGATGATTTTGTATTTCTTTCACTAGCAAGTGTTGGCCAACCGTCGGGACTTAGCACAGTCGTTTAATGATCTGTAGTAACGCTCACCTCAGAGCTACGTGTCTGATGAAATTCACTAAAAATTTGTGAAAATGACGGCGACACTCAATTATCTGTCATTTGTCAGTGACGAAAGTATAATGACAGGCGTCAAACTGTCGCAACTGTCTGACTGTCATCTCGAGCGATAATCCCCGGCGATTCACACTTTAACAGCTAAGGGCCGGGACACAAAAACACGATACGAGGTCGTGTCGTACCACGACGCGGCGTCGTTTCACGATGCGACGTCGTGTCGTGGGAATCTACGACGAACAATGTAAAAAACTACGACGCGACATCGTGACGTGACACGATATACGGCACGACGTCGCGACGTAGAAACTCACGATCTTTGAATTTCTACGTGGTACGACACGACGTCGTATCGTGTTTATGTGTACCTACCGGCTCTTACACCTTAAACTTTCAAGTGAGGACTAACAACTTGCTTGGGAACACAAGTGATTTTGGAAACGTTACCGAGAATGAGATGGTGCTTTTGGGACTCTACATTAGATTAACTTGGTTTATTTGGACTATACTATGTAAAAATTGCCAGAAACTTGGAATTAAAACATAAAGAGGGCGCTTAAGCGTTGTCATTGGATGGATAAATGGAAGTCTTTACATTTTACATTCTACGACGTACCGCTTGCCACAAATTCAATTTTAGGTTCGGATCTATAGTCGATATTATGAGACTTGTGGCCTTTAAAATATCGTAACATACTAAAAGTTATTACCTAGAGTCTAAACCCAAGGATAGTAACGTGGCTGATGTAACGCAATTCAGCCGTTATTTAGCTCTCATCACACGAGCGGCCGCCCACGCCGTCACGAATCGATCGCACTGACGGCCGAACCGTGCCGAAGTGTGATTTATTACTATTATCAAAACCTCCGTTATTATTTATTTGACAATTTAATAATGTTCCAAACACTTCTGCACTTAATCTGTTTTAATGGCTTGTCACTTTTAAAGCGAATTGATGGTTTAAAATTGTTCACTAATATAATAATTTTAGTAGCTTAGCTGATCGGGTAAATATTATTAAGACAATGTACGTTGTGAGATTTAGATAGCTCGTAAGCCTCAAAGGAAGATCTTCCAATCGATGGAGGATTTGTCTTTATCAACGTTGAATTATCACGCTTATCATAGAAACTAAACGATTTTAGGATTGTGCGCTGGCTCTAAATCTATTATAAATCACAAATTATAATAGGAAGATAATCCATAATCCATAATCATCATTTATTTGCAAAGAATGTTGTTTACAAAGATCTTATAGTTATATACAGTATCAAACACTCTGCTTTTGAAGCATGCAAAAATTATTATAAATATTTAGTTAATACAGGGATTTAACATTATCATTTTTCTATATTAGCCTTATTAGAAGATAGCTACACATTCATTAATAACAATAGAAAAAAGTTTCCTAGACTATCCAGAGAGAAAAAAAAAACTACATTTAATCGTCTGTCAGTGTCAAACAATAAAAAAAAAACGAATTGTCAAATATCGTAATTTGTTCGCCATGACTTGAGGTTTTCATCAAATCTGCAATGTCATCTACTTTCCACGTGGCGTGAAACATGGAATTACAGACAACAGTCTATAATTATGATGTTATGCTGTGTTACAATTATTAGTTATAATACCCAAATCCAGCAAAACGATATCTCAAGAATGTCCACGTCTAATGTTAAAACATGTAGCAATACTGTCGTCATAAATCTTTAATCAAATTAAGCGCACCGCGGCGGCGAAAGAGCGCGGAAATTTAATTTTAACCGTAATTAAACTGTTACAACAGTCCGACCCGACGACCTCTCCGCCGAGTTAACCCGCTGCTACCTGACAATGTTATACCACAGTTATACTTACTGCTGACTGCTTAATTTTAGGTCAATGTTAATATGTAGTTTGAAAAAAAACTGTGACCTTTTTGACTTGCAATTTTTCATATATTATAAGTAAATTAATAAGTCCAACTTAAAACTTCTTAACTGACTGCGAAGAAAGATATCTACTAATTGAGAAAGACAGTGTTATGGTTTAACTTCTGCTTCATTGATGCCAGGCGATATGCAATTTCCACAGACCTAGGAAAGCATAGACGAGATTTAGCTTCTCCCTTGTTTGATGCCTCACGAAGCGAGACGAGGCAGGGTGGAGTCACGGACCGGCGCGCGTGTATCTAGACCGCCAGTTAGAGCTAAATTTGACTAATATCCTAATATGTAACGATGTGGTTTTGAAATATCGCCATATTATAGTTCTTGTGTAACGCTCGTTTTTGGCAGCAAACAATTTGGATCGTCGCCTTGAAAATTATCGGTTTCATGTCTAATCCTGACCATAATCGTCGCTTGTTTTAGTTTCACAATAGCGGCTGCGACAAACCCGAGCGATTGGTTTTAAGTCTTTTTCAACAAAGGTTCTTCTTTCCTTACTAATTACAGAGCATTAATGAAAATTTCAACTGCTGAGTTAATGGTAATATCCAATATTGGGCTAGCCTGTTGTGAGTGTCAATTTTGTGTTCAACTTGTAAAGATCGTTGAATACGCATGGGTGCGCTATGTGATACAACATATTAGTTTTCCTGTAACTGAGTCAGCTGTATGAGACAGGGTTGTCAGTTTTTCCTCGCGAGTGAGTCAAATCGCCCGAGGCCGCGTTGGCCAAGCGCTCGGACGTCGAAAATGTCGCAACCCGATCGATATAAAACTGTCAATATTATACTTTAACTTCAAATTCGACGAACACTCCACTGTCCTCAAAATATTGGTTTAGGTGCACTAAAGTAATTGACATTGACTCAAAAATTTTTACAGAATACTCGTGTATTTTTAAAAATACTTTAGAAGATAAATGGAAATATAAATTATTTAAAAAGATCGCACAGATATGGTGTGTAAAATGTAACGCATGAAGGTTCATAATATTTCATAATATAAACTATGAAATAAAAATGTATTGAGCCTTGATCTTTTTAACATTTCCGCCATAAAATTTAATCTTAGATCAGAACAATGTAGTAATAAAATTACAATAAAATATAATAATAATAATTATGTTATCTGTTTTACTTATAAAGTTATACCGGTTATAACACATTATGGATCAGTGTTCACAACTCCTACTAATTTTATAAGAAACGTTAAAAAAGTAAAACAATACTTATCTTTAATGTTACTGTTTGTATACTCGTATGTAATGTTAGTGGAAAATTTACTTAACTCCTCTTCTCATCTATTTTGGGCTAAGTTTTTAGTTTTTACCCAAAAACTGGTTTTGAAAGACACACACAAAAACTATCAATGATCTCATTTTGCTCCAATTTAGCTTATCTAATAAACAATCTTTGTATGTTATGCAATTCAAAGATAGTATTTAGTATCATAATTCTGTATACGTACATCTAATATACATGTGTAAATATTACTAACAAAAGTACTCAATATAACATGAAATTCATGTTTATATTTGTGTGTTCGTCGTACTGTAATGTGATATTTAAAATGGGAGCATTATAGCGCGCTTTTTACGCTCAGATTGAATTCATAGTATTCAGAAAGATGTATATAGTACGCAAATTCAGTCCGCGTATATTAAATTGTTTTATGTAGGATATGTATCAAGATCCTGTGCGGGCGAGGGTTCCGCCACATTAGCGGTTACTGGGGCATGACCAGACACTCGCCACTTGAAGAAACACACTCATTATCTGTTCTAATTTGATCCTAACGATACAAAATCAAATCGTAATAATGCTAGCTTTGATTTTGTATATTTTATATTGATAAATTTTATTGTTGTTTCACTTGTAAATAGATTGTTGTCTGTCAGCAGATCTTTGCCCCAATTCTCATACAATCTTTGTTAATATCATATTAATCGATACGATATTCGATTTATGAGAATATTAACATCAGATGCCGCATTTTTTTATCACACATTTTCGTGCCGCAATTGTAACTGAGTGGATAAATCTGCGTTCACCTTTATCTATTATACTTACTAAGTAATACAAAAATTCATACAACCTATAAGTTTTTTCTCTTAATATTTAAATTTATATAAACATAGTGTAATGCAATCGAAAACAAATATAACGCGCAAGCAGGCGTGACATTCACGTTACAGTGTGAATGACTCAATTAGTATACATTCTAACAAACGAGTAACTTTATCCGCGCGGGAACCATAGCTTTAATAATATACGCGTTATATACTGACATCATATTAATTATTGTAGTTGTTAGTCATTTTCAGAATAAAATGCCTTCCTTTTTGCAAGGAACGCAAGTGACAACATGATATTTTAACCCCGTCTGGCGTAGGTGACATATTATATTTTATGTTTTAAATATTTTATGTTGTATTTAAATCAATATGTACGTATCATTAAAACAATATTAAACATTTTCACAAATTAAACCATTAATTACTTACACAAAAAATAAAACTAATTTCGAGCTTAACGAACATTTAAAATGTAATTATTGTTTCCTTTAAGTAATTATACAGTATGGTGTGAGGCAACTAGTGAGTACAACATAGCGTATAATACGCGTTGGGGCGAATTGTGCCGGAGTAAAAACTACATTCACGCGGCCTTGACGCCGGGGCTGGGTCGCCAGGGTTGAGCACGTCAACGTTTTTTTTAATCAATCAGTTATTTGGACCTACAAATCGGAAAAGAGGATTTTTTTGAATGCTTTAAGTCGATTCAGTCTTAAAATAACGTTATTTTAATGATTCATTTGTACAGTAGCTGCTCAGATTTTTAAGCTACAGAATGAATTTTTATGATAATATTTTAAATTTTAATAAAAAAAAAAGGATTTAAATAAAGGATGAAGTCAAAATAAACTTGAAGCGATAAAGGTAAACGACTAGCTGTTTATTTTAAATCTCGGAAATTTTAAATCGCTTAAATTATGATATCTATGGACGTTTCACACCACGTCAGTCTGGCCCCGTGCTAAGTACTAAGACTTGTGTTACAGGTACCAGACAACGGAAATATATTTAATACTTTTATACTATACATATATTTAAGACTTTTATTATATGATACACATATTTAATACACATCCAACACCCAGGAACTTTTTGAAAAACTTTTTGTTCCGTCTGCGGGATTCGAACCCGCGACCCCCGGCTTGAGCTACCAACAACCCACCAACTGAGCCACGGAGGTCGTCTTTATTTGCAAAAACTTTCATGCGGTCGGTTAAAAATTTCACGTGTGCCAACCCTGACTATATGAACTAGTTGCAACTTGCACATAATATTTAACTAAGTTTGAGCAACAACCAATAACGGTTATAAGTCGGTTGTATTTTTGCAGTTGCTAGCGTTCACTTTTAATTATACTGAAACCGTGTAATGTATAAACGACGGAAATGAACAAATACTGAGGTGCTTAATTATTAACACTGAATATAATTTATGGTGGAGCTAACATTTGTACCGATTTCCTTCCCATTAAAATACTAAATAATAGCTACAGTACTATTTTAAAGTAATTTAGTGTACAACAGCGATAATAATTTTCATTTTTCGTTACCCCAATGGAAACGGTCTTCGCGTATCTGTGTAATTGGAAATTTTTACATCACACTGTAATAATATCATCGTACATCCTTAGGGCCTTCGCCCACTGCGACTTTTAGTAGCGATGCAGTCGCGCGTTTGTGAAACGCACGTCTGCATCAATACTAACGCGCATTAGTCGCATTTGCAATGCCATACAGGACACACAGCTAGCGACTGCATCGCGACTGTATCGATGCAAATATGCGACAGTATTGCGACTGTATCGCAATGAGCGCACGGCCTAAAGAGATGTACAGATTTTGGAGCGACCAGTGTGTAACGATCATCAGCACTATGAACGAACAGCGAGTACCTGGCGATGGCTGTAATGATTAATGACTATATTTACGTGCGTTTGTGTCGCCAGTCACGAGAGAGCACAACTTTATAGCGCCTTTGACATCGATGACTATCGGCCTGCGAATTACTATTGATTGCACATTTTAATGACGGCTGTCAAATGCCTACAAAATGGGATAAGCCAACCGATTATTTACAACCTAAAATTAATTTTATGTTATGTTTTTGCAAGCGGCGGTTTCGGGTTAATTGGCAGAGAGTCGCTAAGACGCCGAGTTTTCTCGTGGCCGCCGCAGTTAGTACGGCGGTCCACCTTGCGATACACACTTTCAAAAATCAAATTACGCCACTCGTTGCGCAACGGAGGACCATAAGACTCGTTAAATTAGTGAAAAAGGTCGATACAGTTGTTGGCGCGGGGTGTGAGCGGGTGTGCTGGGGGATTGGGGGGCGCGGGGGGAGGCCTCTCACTCAACCTCGCTACAGTTAATAACGAAATGGCCGCGAGCATTACACACTCCGCCGCGGTTGCTCAACATCCGCGCGAATATCGACCCCACAAGGGCGAGTGTGGCACTGACCGTACACCCTGCCTGAGCCAGAGGTTCTCAAACTCTTTTGTTTTATAGATCACTTTAATAAAAAATCTGGACCCCTGGGGGTCCACTTGGACCACCAACTACCAACCTACCAATTGAAGGAAGATAATAATATAATCAAAGACTAAGAAGGTGTCTGAATAAAGGAGAGAAATCCTTAAAACGCAGTCGATCTTTAAAGTATAATTCAGGAGATCTATAATAAAGTTTTAAACTCATACTGCTACTTGCTCTAATGTAGATGAGGACTGCCGATTCGTTTTTGAGACACTAAGGGCCTGTTTCACCACTTTCTGATAAAGGCTATTCAAAACTTTTTTGACAGATTCTCCATCCTTGATCTGTCAAGTTAATTGGTGGATAGCCTTATCAGAAAGTGGTGAAACAGGCCCTAAATAAACTAGTTTCAGTCAAATATGAAACATTTTAAACTTTGAAGTATAGATTGAAAGTTAATATTTCGCAAACAGAACGCAATATCATCAGTCGCATAGGGTTCCTAGGCGTCCGGATAAATCCTCCGGACACAGTTAGGCTTTTTGATTGCGTGTCCGGCCAAAATTATGTGGAGTCCGGCTTTTGTAGAGCTCCGAATCAATAATTTTATATGACAATCTACTAATTTTAGAAGGTTTCACACCTAATAAAATGTAAAATTGTATGTAAAATTATTGTTTTAATAAAACAGAAAATTACGAAAGTATTCCTACACTAAGAGTCCATTCTTAGTACTCGATAGCAGGACTTTTTTGTACAAATGTCCGGCCAAGCATTGTCCGGCTTTTCGATTAAGCGACCTGGCAACCCTAGCCGCAGTAGCAGGCAGGTTGTAAAATCAACGATTTATAACGTTGTCACTTATTTAACGTCAATAATAAACGTTAACATTTGAGCTGCTATTCTAAGTAAACAAAACTCAGGTGTGCATTTTATTGACCTTAGCAGAGATTATATTTTATAAGGATCGTAAAGTACCGACGCGTAGTTTTATAATATTTAAGTTTACAATACATGAAGCAAATTAATTTGTCAATGTACTATGTATTTATTGTGCTTTAACTCTTTATTAATAAGAGTTAATCCATATTTCTATACTGATAATATTATAAATCTGAAATTTGTCTGTCTGTTTATGACCCCTTTACGCCCAAACCACTGAACAGATTTTGCTAAAATTTTGTATGGAGATACTTAACTCATCAAGCCCCAAGCGGCCTCCGATGGCATAACAATTGAATATCTATTGCGTCTGTGATTCCCACGATCGAAGCATTAAAGTCTCGAGAAATGGGTGGCACTCGCGATATAAACTGATTTTGGCGCAATGGACTTGCGGATATCAACTAGTAATTGATATAATTATACTGATGTTTGTTGACAAAAATAATTTTATTAGAGTATATAACTCATGCATTATTAACAAGTCATTGGACAGGTGTGGCGAATGTCGATTCTAACGTAAATGATCGTATTTCGTAAAGGTTGAATATGATTAATGAAACATTTTATTGATGTGTTACCACGAAGGATTCACAGCGAGGCTGGCTGACGTCGGTGCCGCTCTAAAATATTCAAATAGGTAATTTAAATATAAATAATGTATTTAATGTAAATAATATAACGTAAATGTTAAGTTTATTTAAATCTATATCAAAGTTTTTTTTTATCTAAAAAAATAATTTAAATCTTGAATATAAAAATGCACAAGTTGAACCTTATTTCTAGAGGTATTATTATATTTAATCTTTGACTTTAGGTTTGAAAGAGGATAATTACAAAAATATAAAAGTATAAGTATATAATTTTTATTTTTTACCCTATACCCTAGCTGTGTGAAATTTGTGTTATTATGATCGCAACTCTATGATGTGACCAAGGACCATTATCATTAGTCAAAGTCGGTCAAATTGTCAACTATTAATTGGTCGTGGCGGAACAAATCGATAACCGCTAAAGTTCTCGACCTCGCCCGCGCTTTCCGCGACCCTGTGCCACTTCACACACGGATACAGCACAGCACAGCAATGCACAGCACAGCACTGCATTGCACATCATCGTACAGCATGGTAGGGGAAACCCATCATGGGTGCCCCGGGTTGGGGATGTGCCTCAGTCAGCTGAAGCACCCCGGGGGTATGTGGGACTCTTACCCACTAAAACCACCTGCGGTTTGCCTTCAGCCGTATACGGAGGGATGTTCTGGATCTGTCTAACACAGAACTCCCTCCACGACCGGCTGGTCTACCTAACAAGGGACTGGACTTCCACCAAAGATGGTATAACATAGCACAGTTAAGTATGGTACAACACAGCATGATGCAGTCTACAGTATAGTGTATTGTAGACTATAAGTGGGGGAGGCGACTAAGCGAGGTGGTGTGCTCGGTCAGATCAACTCAGTTCACGCAATATCAATTCGGGATCTGTACATTTTACGCAAGAAGTATGCTTCCCCTTGGTCTACTCTATACCCTGGCAAAATTTTATCGAAATCCGCCAAGAAACTTTGAAACCTAAACAGTAAACAATGCATAAGACACAAATACTTTTTTATTTTATACACTAACATTATAGTGTTATTTAATGTATTAAAAATAATATTTTTTATTTCATAACTGTTGGATTCAAAATTAAAGTAATAATATAAACGATAATGATATTACGTTTAGGCGATTTAAGCATATCAATCTTAATCCACGAGGATTCTTGAAATCTATTGTTATTTTTGCGTCTCGCTTACTGGTGAGCTTATGGGGCTTGATGGGTTAAAACATTACTATCGGCCAATCAGAGTTAATCTGCTGATGCTGTTAATGGCTTGTGATAAAGCTTGAGCAATCAGCTCTGAGCTATTGTGCTCGAGTTAGGTTTAATTAGGGTCTATTGTGGTGCCTACAATCAGGTGATTAGCATAATGTAGGTGCGACCCGTATGCGACCCGCGTGCGACCCGCGTGGGACGTCCGCCGTTCGTGTGACCCCACCCGCGGGAACCAATAGGTATTGTTGATTTTGTGCACTTTGCCCAATATCTATTGTTCTACCTATGACTATGTAGATTAAATTGTACTGAAACAGCACAAAACAGTAATTTTCCGACAAAGCGTTCCGTAAATTAACACTAGATTTTCCAGCACCTTAGTTTGCCTAGTAATACATTTAACAAGAATATTTTACCATGATATCATATAATATAAGAAAGGCTATAAGACTTATTATATTATCTAAGTAATTCTTTACCAAAAACTTTCAAAATCGATAATGCGGTTTGAGAAGACTGAAATATTTTCGCATTTTTAATATTAGTATGGATAAAAATATAATAAAAGAGATGACATAACTATAATATTATAATACTAGTTCAATATTCAAAGTACATTAAACAACAACCCACTACGTCTTAAAAGTTAAAACAATTCTAGGCCTAACCACAGAATATATATTAGTAGTACCAAGCCTAACTCGTTTATAGTGCGCGCGTTGATGTCTAATGTATGAGGACATCGCTCGTAGCGCGCCGCACGCTACGGGCTACGAACATACGTAGCAATATTTTTCATATTAATCAATTTCAAATTTTGTAATCGTTTAATAGTGTCATGTTAATCTATACATATAAATAAAATCGGAGTGTCTGTTTGTAATATTGAAAGAACCGTTTTTTACTACATGCATATGAATGTACAATGTACATACGGTACATATACCCAAATAGCAATTTTTACAATTTTTGTCTGTAATCTGTGTCCGTCTGTTTGTTCCGGCTAATCTCTGAAGCCTGAAGGCTGGACCGATTTTGACATGACTTTTATTGGCAAATAGCTGATGTAATAAGGAGTAACTTAGGCTACTTTTTAACCGACTTCCAAAAAGGAGGAGGATATTTTTTAACTTTTTTTATGTTTTACCTATATTTTACTCCGCCGTTTGTGGACCGATTTTCAAAATTATTTTGTTGTTGCATAAGATTTGGTCCATTTTGTTGACGCGGATGAAGTCGCGGGTAACAGCTATTATTATAATATAATATCTATGGACGCTTCACACCACGTCAGTTTGGCCCCGTGCTAAGTACCTGAAGGACTTGTGTTACGAATACCAGACAACGGAAATATATTTAATACTTTTATACTATACATATTACATATGTTTTAGATTTTTTAGTATATGATACACATTTAATACACATCCTTGACCTTTTAAACTTTTTTGTTCCGTCTGCGGGATTAGAACCCTCGACCCCCGGCTTGAGCTACCAACAGCCCACCAACTGAGCCACAGAGGTCGTCAGTATTATAGGTATAGTCACAATCTAGCAGGAGATAGAGCAGGATGTAGAGTTTTTGTGTTGACTCTACTATTTAGCGAGTCACGGCGGACGAAGAGATTTTCACGCTCAGAACCCATCCCATTGTTTGTTTTTTTATTAAATTTAGTATGGGTAAACCACGAAATGCGTAAAGTTTTGCGAGGAAAACCAAATGTAGAGTCATGTACAAATTGATCGCCGTAAAAAATTGTCGCTATCACTTTCCGGTTTTTTTCCTTTTTTTTTTGTTATTGTAATCGAATATATTGAGTTTTTATCGATTCATCTGTGGCGATAACTGCGAAGTAATTATTTTTTACAGACAGTACAAACGGAAGTAAACTTTCCAAACGGTTTGTGTTTTGTTTTTGTTTGTAGTCACGACGCTGCACGTAATTAAACGACTGGAGTTTGCGAATTATTTAGATGATCATCATCATTATAAGATCATAGATAACCTGTGTAAATATAGGTATACAGACAATAACAGATAATATCTATTGTTTCCAAAACTCATACTATAAAGAGATGGTTTTCTTGTTTGAAGGATAGGGTCCTATGTAAATAATAAATATGTTACAAAAAAGACAAAAGCTACTTTATCACGAAAAAACGGTTCTTGTAGGAAACTATATTTTATTAGCGCGGACGGTTCGACGAAACATGTGTGATAAATTGATAATGTAGAGTCAGATCGTTTCCAGTTATTTTTTTCAAATAAACGTCAAACTTTTCCTTCTGTAAAAATAATATGTTTGAATTAATTAATAATACGCTCTGTATTATTAATTAATATCAAATAAATAAATAAATAAACGTCTATTCAGTAATTGTTTTATTTTATAAATTATTGTATGTTTTTTTAATAATTATAATTTTAGCGGTTACACAATAGTGATGTCTTCCCAGCGTTATTGAGACAAGCTTCCCCGCAGGTGTAAATGTCAACGTTACCTCACCGCCCTTTCTCCACTGACTCTACCTCTACAGGGTGTAACAAAACTAAGTAATAACTAATAATACTCCCACACCGATTTCGGTGACGGTGGCTGGTTTCATTGGAACCAGGCCTGTTACGCAGGAATAGTTTTATAGTGCCCAAGTGTGTGCGCAGTACACAAGAGCACTCTCTATTCCTTTCATTCTCATAACCCAGTGAGACGGAAGACCGACACGACTGGCGAGAGATCAGGCGCAGGACCGACTTTTTACATGCCTCTCCGACGCATGGATCATCTTACTTTTCAGATAATTAGGTGATCAGCCTGCATCGTCCTAACCAAACTTGGAAATACCATGTTTCCAACGTGGGAATCAAACCCACGACCTCCGAGCTAAGAGCCACGCTCTAAGCCACTAGACCATGCAGGCGGGAAACTTGTGACGCCGGAGCGCTTGCCAATACAAAAGTAAAAAAAAATGGTCTTTCAGCGCTGCTACTTTCACAGTGAAATCTCTACAAGGCACAATCATCCCGAAGTATTATCACTTAGTTTCGTTTCACCCTGTATAGAACTCTACATAAGGAGCGCCCTTTCATTTCACGTGGACTGAATATGCATGTGCAATATGTCGTGATAGAGATTGCGAGGTGCAAGGAACTCTACATTTTCTAAAATTTTGATAAAATAATTATTATTATTCACACTACTTCTATAGGTGACCGAACGCCATAAATAAAAGGTCTTTTCTTCATTTGACCAGCATACAAAACTCTACGTTTATGGTTAGGTTATGTTAGGTTAACATTTAGTTATTACAACGTAAATTATTGTAAAACAAATAATTTTGCGAATTGAAATTAGTATTAGTATTTTATTTATTTTAACTACAAATTATTATTTATTTTTATTATAACAGGATGTTGTTAGTACACTTTTTGTGTAACGAATGTAGTGGATTCACACTGAAACTATTAAGTGTTTTTAGAAGTACTTTTTTACAACCTATTTTTATTTTATTGCAGATTTTTATAGCTTATTTTACGCCATTTCTGTTCTTAATAATTTTTTGTAATATCTTATAATAAATATAATATATTTACATACATCTAGGCTACTGTTTATTCTATGTGGCTGTACTACTGTTGAGCTAAATGTAATGTGTGTATGTTGAGTATCTGCTGCCGGTAGAGTTGTTGACATTCCGTGCGTCAACACGGCAGTTTTGACATCGCGTCACAGCGTCATGTTGACACACTCGGTATATTGTGTACAATGACTCAGTAGCTACATGATTATACAGGCTTATTTAATTGTTAAAAAAAGGGCAAGTGCGAGTCGGACTCGCGCATGACGGTTTTCGTACCGTTAAAGAGTGAAAATGTGGAAAAAATGTGTTTTTGAATGGGAGCCCTTATTTATTTTATTTTATTATTAAATACCGAAATACACATAAAATTAAGGTGTTTGTATAAATTTTAAGTGTTTACATCTTGCTATTATGGATTAGGAGCCAAAAGGACTACTATAATGTCGATACTAATTATAAAGTAGTATTGTACGTTGTAAGTACATAATATAATACCTAAGCTAGCTTTGCAGCCTGATCGTATTGCTAGTGATAGTGGACAAGTAATCAAGTTGACTTGGAGAGCGGTGGGCGAGGCCTGCACTGGGATAACGAGCCTATATACGTGTAGTTTATGTGAGTGTCTGAGTGTCACAGGCACAGAAATAAATTAAGATAGAATGGCTAAGCGGGTGGAGTACGAGTGTTTTAATCTTGCACAAGTGTGCAAGATTCGTTCATTCAGTCAGCGCGCACGTCTCGACTTGATTACACCGGAGCGGTTGTGCAAAAATGCCTCATTGTGCAGTGTCAAATTGTAAAAACAGAAGTACGAAAGTGAATTGGTCAAAAGGAAGTATTTCTTTCCACGGGTAAGTTATTTGCTCTAACTAAAAGCAAAGCAAAAATTGACACGAGCAATTCCTTAGCAACGCACGCGCGTCGCCGTTCTATCTTGATTTATTTCTGTGGTTACAGGCTTTACAAAAGATTCAATACTCTAGATACGCATTTACAAAGGATTTGACATTTAAGTGACCCTCAAACTTAACAGGCTGTCAGGTTTAAGTCAATGTCAGACGTTATATTATGTGCTGTTTGTCTGTCTGTGTATTTATATTATCGTCTTCGTATAATTTACTGTAGATATTCGATTTAATAATATCTGATTTGATGCATCTAAAAGTAAAATGTAATTTGTAGGTTGTATTGTGTAACAGTGAGTGGGTCACCTTGTAACTTTTGATTTTATTGACCGTTTTAAATTATTATAAAATATAAATCATGATCATCGTCAGCTACGGTATTTTAATTCCAAATCTTTATTCCAAAATTCGGATTTTTCTTTAACTTTATCCATTAGTACAATTGAATGACTGCCATTCCATGTAATGTTTAATTTGTGTAAAAACTCTTTAATTTGTTATTGTTTATAAGAAATTGCTTGTTTATTCAGAAAATAAGTAGATTTTATGAAAATTGTTATTTTTTTTTTCATTTCAATGATTCTTGTCAGTATTAACATAATAAGTGTAACGACAGGTGACGGCGCGGCGTAATGCCAGGTGTATGTATGTCTGCCGCGTGCGGTCACCACCTTACTTCTCTTATTTAAGTTATAATATTGCGTTGGGAAATGAAAAAGTCCGCGATACATCGGGACGGAACACGAGTGAACTTGTATGGTGACATACTTTAAATTACTTAAATTATATCAAGTTTTTCGATACACGTGTTATAAAGTAGTACAAAAACCTGCTGGTCTTGGGGAAACTGATATTTTTTAGTCGAAGTTGTCGTTATTCAGTTTCTTAATCATTGATGATGTAGAATATTTTTTAAAGAGCCTAGATTGTCCCACTGCTGAGCAAAGGAATCTCCAAAAGTCTTCCAGTTTTCTCGATCCAACGCGGCCGTTTCGCGTGAACTAAAAAATTACTTAACAAGACTACGTATATTTAGGACTGACATTTATTAAAGTTCATCATCTAGCATTTATAATAGCTCGTGTATCCTACAAATTACAATCCTGTTGGCGCGAAAGTGGTCTATGACGCAATGCGCTTACACAACGCGTCACGACGCTAGCGCCGTTTTGGGACCTACTGATTGATAGGGAAAGTAATGTCACCGTGCTAGTGCGACAGGCATGACGCTACTGATAACCATAAATAGGAGTAAGTGCCTGCCTGGTACTAGCGATTATTTAGCGCTACAAAAAATACAACAAAATAGTATGACATAATTTAATTGAATATGGTAAGTATAGCGAATGAAAGTCGTTAACTGGAATTATGGGTAACTTAATGATCTTACGTTACGCGACCGACTTTTAACTATTTTTGTGTTACCGCAAGTGCTTTGCAAAAAAAGTCAAAAGCTACGAAATTGCATCGCTAATGGCCATACACGTTGGTCACCTTCCCCCTTATGAATAAACGTTGTATAAGCTTTGAATAGTTATACCGTGTTTTGTTCCTGTCACACAAGTGACATTTTTAATTGGATTGAAGAAGACAAAACACTGTATAACTATTCAAAGCTTATACAGCGTTTATTAGTAAGGGGGATAATCTATTGGCAATAGTTACATAAGGAGGGCGCGTGCGGCTGACATTACCGAGCATTGTGTAACGGAAATAGGAAACGCTCAAAGGTTAAGGCACAAAGGAGCCGACGAGGTCCTCGACGTGCCCGGTAATATGCCCCTGACGCGCCAGAGGTGGAGTTATGACTTTATTTTGGACACTAAATCTTCGCACGCGATTCAACTTATCGCGACGAAAAGGTTGGGGTCTCTTTATTGCTTGTTAAATGGCCGCGCTGACGTTTAATTGACGATAATGATGATGACTATTGATGGTGATGTTTCGAATGCGCGACGATTACTTATCTAAAGTCGCTTTTAGCGAATGTGTAATACATTCGAGAGCTAAAAGCGTCTTTACGAAACGTATTTCGCAAGCTAAAGATGGGCTTCGTCTTACAGTCATTAGAAGCTGGTAAGACCCGATGACAGTCACCGGGTCGCCGGGTCGCCTCGCGGGTCACCGGGTCGAAACACTTCTACGCTCGTTAAGGCCTTTCCACACGACGTATTTTTGCGCACTGATGACGCGCGTTTCTGATACACTCGTCTTTTGCGCGTTTTCATCGCGTTTTGGCAGATATAAAGTTTAAAACGTGTCGGCTTCCTTCCGTTTGCTGAGCGTTTAACTTGCGTTTGTATCGATGCAAGTTAAACGCTCGTAAAAACGTCGTGTGGAAGGGAGCTTAGACTCGTGCTATACCATGCCAGTTATACGTTAGTGATGATTTGTTGCAGAATGGTATAAGAAAGTAAGCCGACGGCTAAACACTTAAGCGCTTTTTAATTGCATCTTCTTCTTCTTCCTTTCTCTCTCTCTAGCAATCTTAAAGATCTCGAGTCTCATGTTATTTTGCGACTCTCGTCACTTTGTCGAGAAGAGTCTTAGAGGACTAAACAAACAAATAAGGGGTACTTACTTAGTCGCTAAAAAATATTGCAACCATAGCATATTTTTAAATTCAAGGTTAAAACAATTAAATAACTTTAAAGTAGTGAATTATAAATCAGAACAGTTAAAACTTCAAATTATACAACATGATTGGTGAGACATGTTCAATACTTAAGGAGAGTACTCTGTACTCGATTCTCATTATAATTATGTAATAAAATTACGTACTTAATTTTTGACCGAATTTCCCTTTAAATAAATGAATCATGCACATTGGACACTAAGTAAATTACGCGGCTAGGCAAGTAGGCATACCTATGCGGCCGGCGCGGCGGCGTGCGCCATCAAAGAAAAACCGCGCCGCTACCCTTCCCGCGCGCGGTGTCCATGCGTTGGGTAAATAATTATTTAACTTTAAGCTACATTTACTCAGTAATCAATTGATATTATTTATTTATATATATTTTTTCAACTAATATATAATAGGCAAATATCACGTCCTCGAGTATTGAACATGTCTCACCACACCAGTCATGCAGTACAATACTGAATACGTAATACTCGTAAACTACATACCTACTTAAAATTCGAGTAATTTTAATTTTATGCGTAGCGCCTTAACGTTCAAGTTGAAATATTGTCCGTTTTTTACCTTCAATCTGGTTTCGAGAAGTTTTAAGACAGCAAAGAACTGTGTCGTAATTGACTGGTTATTTACTGGTTTTTGTTAAAGGACAGCTCTGTTCGCTCCAGTTGTACGGGTCAAGAGCGGGCCTGATGCACAGACTGCTGAAAACTGACTAGTGTCTAGAGAAATCTGAATATTTTATACTTCTGATAGTATTGGCTTCAGAATTTTGTAGGTTGAGTAAATGTGTGTAAATGTGTAAGATATAGTATTTGTTTGCAAAATAGAGTAAGGAAATAATAACTCCCACACCGGTTTCGGTGACGGTGGCCGGTTTCATTGAAAACCAAGGCCAGTTACGCAGGTGTAATGAGGCGCAGGACCGACTTTTTACGTGCCCATCCGACGCATGGATCATCTTACTTGTCAGACAATCAGGTGATCAGCCTGCATTCTCCTAACCAAACTTAGAAATAACATGTTTCAAACGTGGGAATATAACCCACGACCTCCGAGTCAAGAGCCACGCTCTTTACCACTGGACCACGGAGGCGTCTGTCTTATAGCAGTACTATGTAATATATAATTGTTACGTCGATGTTATAATACCGCCCGTAGCCTTTGTCTGTGCCCACTCGCTCGCTGGTGCACTTCCTATATTTTTTCTATTTCAACTTTAATTGTTTGTTATTATTTGTTTTGTAATCGCGAGGACAATGGAGGCGTATCATGTTTATTATTAACTAAATGGGTCGACTGTGATAAATGTGTCAAACTGTCTTGGATGAAGTAACAACGATCATTCCACTTGACATCACCAAAACGATACAACCGGTGGTGCCATGTGGAGCCTCTAGTAGTCTAGTCCATATGACACCACCGACTATTAATGATGTTACATAGTTGCTTAGTTGTTGATATGAAAACTCCAATGAAGTTCAAGAAGTCAAGTTTATATTTACCTGTCACTCAAATGGAATACTTCTTCTAAATCTTGACATCACTAGGGTGGTGTCATATGGACTAGAGATTACAAATGACACTACCTGCACCGGTGGCACAATAGACATAACTACCAGTAGTTCGACTGCAAAGAAACGGACAGGATTCAATATCTGTCAAATTCGTCGGGTTTCACTAGGATTATAAACGGAATGTGCCTCGCGCTGGCTGATATAATTTATTTTTAAATATTTAAATTAATAAAGATTTCAAAATTGGATTCTGACAATTTAATTTGCATGTGCCAAAACACAAACAACAAAACGACCAAAGAGGAACACGTCCATAGAATATGTCATATTTTTAAATACGTAGGTAACAAGTTAACAACCCTAGCGACGATTTTCGTCATAATACGTCAAATTTAAAAATTTCAACATCAGTTCTAAGTCGGCATACTCTATCATTCTGTCTACTCTGCCGGTGGTGTCATTTCGGTGGTGTCTTGCGGAAGGAACGAGTTACAAAATTGAATATTTATTCTTCATTATGATTTGATTAATTAGGTTTGTAATCCGCTTAGTCATTACAAGATGTCTTGTCTATTTGGCACCTTTTTTTCTTGAAGCGTATTCCAGCATTTTCGAAAGATATTAAAAGCTTAAGTAATTGAAAAAGAAAAGATAAATTAGATGATAAAGATAACGCGTCTACGCAAGAGTTAGAAGTTGACATAGATACTTTTAATAGGTAAGTAGGCCGCGCAGGGAGCAACATGACATGGCTTAAGGAACATTAAGATATTATCTTCACGTCATACGATGTATATCGCGAGCATGTGACTAGGGCTGACAGCCCTTGAATTGACACGGAAGTACTACAATAATCGTTAATATATTATAAGAACTATCTTTCTACAGGTTTCACCAGAATTGCGGCGGATGAACTGCTGTATTCTGTTGAATTTAGTTTAATGTAAATATGTAAATATTTCATGCACTATTGTAACTAAATTAAAACAAAATAAATAAAATTTACTTTATTTTAGGTTTATATTTAAATTTTAAGTATTATACATATAACTTTAAGTAGCAGAATGAATATTTTGGACAGCCCTAAGGGACGGCCTTGCGGAGGACGCGCGCTGTTAGACTAAGTGGGTCTAACATCAGTACTAACAATGATTCACGTTCACAAACATACGTTACACAATCATGACATGGCAGTAGCTTGTAGATCCTGTCTATGCTACAAGATGGGTTTCCAAGATCATAAAAATTAGTTTAAAAAATAAGAAAAGACTTTGTACTTTGTCCGAGGCCAATAGCACGGCAATGTTATAGACCAAAGGTCGATATCTTGGGAATCCAAAAACTAATTACGGAAAATTTAATAAATATTAATTATATGCTGTATATATGATGACTCGGCAAATCTTACTTAGCTCCTTAAGTTTATGAAAATGTCCATACTAGTTCTGTCTAGTCCTCTCACGCCCAAACCGCTGAACCGATTTTGCTGAAATTGGGTATGGAAATTTGTCCCGGGAAAGGACATAGGATACTTTTTATTGTAGTAAAATGTATGGTTCCTGCGCGATAGACGAATTTTGTCGCAACGGAGTTGCAGGCGTCATCTACTATGCTATACAACAGGTTTACGGTCATGGAAATTTTAAAGCCAAACTTTACGGACTAAAATTGGTTGCATCAACTATGTGCGAGTGCTCGACCGAAGGCAGTATGTTTGAACGAACCGCCTATCATGTTCTTTGGGAGTATAGTCTTTGGCAAGAGGAACGAACTACAATGCTGAACTATATTATAAATCTGGAGTCGCATACTACATTGATCTCGTGGACAGTGCTAGGAACTTCCGTGCTTTAAATTCGTTTTTGTCACAATTATTATTGGCGATAGTCAAACATAATAAACTCCAATATTAACTTAGCTTCAGCTTAGGAGTCACAATTATTAGCCTTCTTTCCGTGGTGCTCCTCTTTCGGTCATCGCAACTTTGTGCTGTCTCCCGTTTTGTATGGGGAGGGAAATTAGAATTTTTCCTACTCCTCCTATTTTCTTCCGATTAATTTCGTTGCGGGTCCCAAGACAGTTTTAGCATGGCCCTCGGGCTCCCTGAGATCATATCAAAGGGTTTTTGTGGTTGAATACCGCTGTCGATTCTGGCGACACAGGAGATACAGTGGTGGGAATGTGTGGTGGGCCAAAACCCGATTTAAAAAATGTACAGCAGGATATTATGCTGAATATAGCGAGGTATTGCTCAACACTGATCATAATTCGCGTCGCGACAGCTCGGTGACGTTCGGCAAGGCCGGCAAAGGACGCTCTCGAATGGAGACTGATAATGTTGCTGTTAGATGCACTTTCTAGTTCAACATTACTACAATAAGACTAATGTTGTTGGCTGTGCAAAATATGTATTTAGTTATAGTAGAGGAGGGGAGGGTGCTATTTTTGTAGTCACTCGAGCGTCATGAAGACCTAGTAGGTTTTTTACAGTAGGTAAAGCTGATAAAACAATAATAAGAGCGTTTTTATTTTAGCGGTGGTTTCCGAAACTGCAGCCATTTTAAAGTTTTGAAAAAGAAAATATATTTAGAAAATTGCTTATTTATATCAATTACAAATATATTTTCGACAAAAAGGACTAAATCAGTTAGTTTAGTGCAAAATAATAGCTTTATTTTTTTATATTTTAAAATGTCCCTATAGGCTTACTTAACCTTTGAATCGTCAGTGCTTTTTAGTTAAAAAAAATTAACCACCACGTGAGAAATTTGATTTCTATACCCTGATAACTAGACACATGTTGGAAATCCCCTCTTCCCCTCCCTAACTATTATGTTTAACTAGTTTTATAAATATGATGTGATAGGCCAGGTTCACACGGCACAATCCTGCATGTTTCCTGCACGTTTTTTTGCAGAATACGTCTTAACGAATAAATAGTGGCGCATACAATGTATATAAGCTTTATCCACTGTGCCTTTTTCTGTTCGTCAAGGGCATGCGTTATAGCGCAGTCCACAGCGAACGTGAGGCATGCCCGCGGCGCATGCCCTCTGACCGTATCCAAAACTTCAAAAATGACAATATTGGCGTTGCGTTCCTTGACGCATTCAATTATTGAATGCGCCAATATGAAAGTTGATGACAAAAATTGAAGATGAAAGTGCACAGTGTGGGCATAGCTATAGATTCACACGTTGATTGTACTGCACGATTTGTTGTAGTACAATCGGCGTATGAGTGTAAAGACGTATACTGCAAAGAAAACGTGCAGGATTGTAGTGTGAACCTACTTTTAGCCGTTAATTGGTTCTTAAATAAAGCAGTAGGTACGTTGCATTACGTTGTAAGTCAACATTTTGAATATTATTTAAATTTGATTATTTATATAATAAATGTTAAAGGGCACTATCAGATGCTAATTACAAAGCAAAAACATTTCAATAATTCAAGCTTTTTGCTGTTTTCTTTATACATTCACTGAAACTTTGACATGAACCATGAACCTAGTTTAAAATACCCTTGGATTTAGAAACTATTGCGCGAAAACTAAAACAATAAAATTCTTTGTATTGCAACATAATAAAACGCTAGTAATGTCACTTTTCAATTAAATTTCAGTGTTCAAAGCCTTCTATAACGACCGTTATTATTGTCGTAACCAATCGAGTGGCGATTGTAATTAATATCGACAATGACAGTTAATGGAATTGCAAATTGTTTCGCCGCGCGGGCCGCGTGCCTCTCGATACTTTTTCAATTATACAAGGTGTAACAAAACTAAGTGATAATACTTTAAGGTATGTATGTGTTCCTTGTAGAGAGTTCACTGTATAAGTAGCAGCGTTGAAAGACCAACATTTTTTTTCGCTTTTGTATGGGCACGCGCCCCAGCGTCACGAGTTTCCCCATACAAAAGTGAAAAAAAAATTGGTCTTTCAGCGCTGCTACTTATACAGTGAACTCTCTACAAGGAACACGCACACACCCTGTATTATCACTTAGCTTTGTCACACCCTGTATACAGACTAGATGACCCCCGCAACTTCGTTACTCCAAAATTTGGTTATCGCAGGGCAATCGTACATTTTTCCGGGACTTTTTCTATGTCCTTTGTTAAGACTCAAAATATTTATATACCCAGCTAAATCGGTTCAGTGGTGTGGGCGTGAAAAGGTTACAGACAGACAGACACACTTTCGCATTTGTGATATTAGTATGGATAGCTAAACGTTATAAATACGTATACTTTAATAATTGTCATTTTATCATATTAATTAATCTATTAAAATGGCATTTAGGGCGGATTCGACCAAACTGGAATAAATTTTTACTCAAGTATAACTGTCTCCTAATCTAAGAGTAAGCTGGTTTTGCGTTTTTCCAACTTCTAATCCAAGAATAAGGTAATTACACGGGAGTAAATATTTACACGGGCTATTTTGGTGGAGTAAATATTAAACTGAGAATAGTTGCACAACAGGGTGTCAACTGTCACGGTCGGTGTCATTGTGAACTATAATTGACATTTTATTTCATACTCTTTGAGTAACTTGGTAAAATGCAAACGATAATATCCTAGAGTAAATTAAAGGAGTAAAATTATTCTCATGATAGTTATACTCGTGTAACTTCAAGTTTGGTCGAATCGGGCCTTAAGAGGATACACCAGGGGCTAGAGAAATTAAAAGAAAGTACGTGTAATATCTATAGCTGTCTCCCTTACCTCAAGCCTATACCGCAGAACGCGATAGAGACAACTGCAGAAAATCCAGAAAATCAACAATTCGTTGTCCCCTGATTCCTTCTCCAAAACTTAACCGATTTAAGTAATTTTTTCATTAAAGATTAAAGAAATACTTGAGCTGTGTCCCTATGTTTTATTTTTTTTGTATAATCTAGCCAAATCTGTTTTCTGGATGTTTGAACACAGCGGAAAATCTGGCCATTTTTTTGGGTTTTGAACGTTCATATCTTATTTAATAATTAAATTATGAAAAAAAAGGAAACATAGAGACATGGTATTAGTGGCCGTAGATATTCAGGAAAAAAAAATTATAACTCTACTAGCATTATCCAGGGAGGAAACAGGGGACAACGTTTGTATGGAAAAAAGGGCGGTGTGGACTCCTCTTAAACGGTTTAAAAAATTGACAGCAACTCTACTAAAAATGATCCCGTTGAAATCTTTTGTATGGGGACAATTTAATTGCTTTCGTTTGAATATTATGTCATTTTAAGGACGTGAGAATCATCAATAATATTATATTCAATCTTCATGATAGTATTTATAGTATTATCATTATGTAGTGAATTAGTGATATAATTATTTGTTGATGTTTGTACTGTATATTGGCGGTCGAGACCGTGTTTATTGTTGACCATACACGTACTTATATCAAGCATTGATATTAACTACTGGTCTAAGTGGTTACAATATCATAGTAAGTTGGTTAATGGTTATCAATCAAGTATAACACGCGTGTCGCGTACAGAAGTTAAAACGATTCAACTGAATTAACGTGTCATTGTATTTCTATGTTAAGTAAAAAAAGTTCGCTAAGGTGCTCCCTCACCGCGAGCATTCACTTGTAATGTAACATTTTAGATTCGTTTTTGAGCATTACATTACAAAAATACCTCCCTGACTGACGAGCATTCGCGTGTAATGTAACATTTGACTTTGAACATTCCAGCTAGTTGATGTTACAAGTTGTATCAAAATATTACACACTATATCATCACAAGGTGCGCATTGTAATGCTCGGCTCTCTTCCCTCACTGATCAATGCTCGACTCTGTAATGTTACATTACAAGCGAATGCTCCCGGTGAGGGAATACCTTTAGATAACGATAATAAGGATTATGAAGTACATTAGTCAAATGATTGTTATTTTGTTAGAGTTAGTTAAGTCCTTAATATAAAATAAATAAGACAAAATGGCTGCGCAAAAATTTTAAAATAATATCGTGTTTAAGTTATACTAATAATTTCGCTTATATATAAAATAATGAATGAAATGTAAATTCCATGCAATGAATGTAAACATGCAATGGTAATGTGTTTATGTGTATATGTGTATGTGTGTGTATGAGTGTGTGATATGCACTGGTTACAAAACTAGTTTGCGTAAGGCTCGTTTGTTCTGATTGTAACTGAATATCCAGCGTTGTGCAAGTCGGAAGTAGACCGGTCTACTATGTATACTGGTGTGGTTTACCAGTCTTCTGGATACTAGGATACAAGTCTTCAGCGGGGCTAAAATGGTCGCATTGGAGATTTTTTTTTTAATCTTAAAAATGGTCACTCAGCTTGCAATTCATGTCTAGTAATTCGTGCTAATTTGACATTTGTCAGTTTGACAATTCATTTTCTGAATTGATTTGAGAGGAATTGCTAAATGTGACCATTTTACCCCCGCTGGTCTTATGGTACCTATATCGGATATGTAAGTTCGCTCTCGTAAGTCTTTGCTGCAATCTCGGAATAATAAACAACAAATTGTATTCTCATGAAATGTCAAATCGACGTCAAACGCGTTTTGATTGGATTGATTCTCAAATATCAGTAAACATAATATCAAAATAAATGTATGCGATTTGACATAACATAAGTTATCGCTTCGCTAGCGAATACTAATGTCAAATCCTTCAAGCCATCATTTTGTGGCGTTGGCGTTGACGATAATCGCTTGCCGCTTGTCTAGGCCTTCGGGACATTCCGCTTATAATTCAGTGTAAGTAATTTGAAAGTCTAAATCGAATATGAGAATTGAAATTCAGATATCCCATGCTGTCTCAGTCAAGTTAAGTCTCATATCATATTGCATAGTATTGTCAACTCAAACGATATTCAGAAATTCGCCGAAAGTAGAGCACATTCAACGAATATTATTATGACATTCAAAATATTATAAAATAATACGTTAACTCTACTTCGAAATTATATAGAGTTAATTCAAACGTAACGGATTTCAGTGAGTTTGGTGCTCTATCCTTTTAAGTTTAAAAAATTTACTAGAACACAATGTAAAGCGAATCGATTTCTGCTTTGCCATAAGAACTTTTGTACAACAATTCAATAGATCAAAATTGGATTAAGGCTATTCAGTCTTGAAAACCATTGAATTTTTATCAATGATCTTGGGAATTTCGCTTAGCTGATTTTACATTTAAACGGCTAACTTCCTTTTGCACTTGAGACCATTCCAGGAACTTATACTAAATGCTATATAGGTACGTGGTTTGATATATCCTCAACATAGTTAGTTGCTGGTAAAAGGCAGGAAGCGAGTGTTTGTCGAGAAATTGCTGAATGAAAATGAGTGCTTATGGAATGTTTGGAGGCTGAGTGATGATGATGATGTCCTCGGAGGTCGCGCGTCTCCGGGCGTATGTAAACTATCGATGTGTTAGTTCCTCGTGTCATTGACAGGGTTTTTACGTGTATTGTTTGCCGGCGAACTTCGGTCCGCCGTTTGCACAAGGAGCCAGTCGCGTGGAAACACAAAACCAACAAAACGTGTAGTTTTTGCGTTTCCGAGCGTATTTTCAATTCTTCGACTGTACTACTTTACCTCCCCCCCCTCGGCCGCCCGCGGAAACTATATGAGTTACAACACAACGGGCCGGCGTTGGGTAACGGAATTCATTGCAGATCACATCAATCTTTGTGTTGCGGCGGTGGAATGCTCCTCGACAGCAGTTATGTCACCCGCACACATCCAAACACACGCACACGCGACCCCGATCGCGCGTAAACACGATTTGCATACGACGCGGTCAGTCGGTCAGGCGGTTAGGTAAGTCATCTCGGAGACAGTGGAAAGTGAACGTGTGCGACGTAACGCTTGCACCACCGCGCCGCCGCAGCCCGCGCAGCGCCACTGCACTTTCCATTTCGGCGCGACCTTGACCGAGCTCGAATCGGACACACTTCCAAATAAATCTGTTTCCTAATTTATAGATCCGTCGATAATTCACAGATTTCGTTCTTACACAACGCAGCCTCCGCGGTCACAATCGGGCCGCTCCATATTTGCACGACAACACGAAAACGTACCCGACGTCCAGGACTCCAGACGAGCTTCCCCGACACTTGCACTTAACTCTAGCACTCGTGTTGACGAAGTGTACTGTTAAACTGTTGTACTGGCGGAGTGTGAGTGTAGCGTGTGATAAGAGATAATACGTACCGGTCCGCTGCGCAATGTCCTCGTACTGGCACGCGTGCGGTGGCGTCGGTCGCGACTGTCGGAGTGGTGGTGAGCGCGCGCGCTGCCGGCCCGTCGCCGACCCCCCACCCCCTGTCGCCCACCGGCGCACGCGCGCACCTCCCCGCAAGTGTCACAACCGCCGAGGAAGTGGACGCCGAGATGAGGAGATCGCGTCAAACTAAACAGATCTCGGAACGGAACAGAGGGTCGGGAATTCCGGAGCCACAGATGACTAGAGGCTTGCTGAGATCTGAGCTGAGATGAGATCCGGAGTGCTGAAACAAAAGCAGTCATTAGTTTTCTTAGGCGGCAATTACTTATGAGATGAATGATTCGACAGGTATCTCGTATCAACCGCCTTCTTATCCTTAATCCTTAGTCCCTAGACGTGTTGATTACTACAGCGTCAGGTTTCGTTTCTACCTAGATCAAACAGGTCTAAACCTTAATTTGTTTTAACATAATATGAAGTTTTTAAGTTTTAACCCTGTTTAGATTCAGACAGTAGCTACAACCTATCGTAAGTTTTGGACAAGTTTGCAACTAATTGACGGAAGCAATTATTTCATTAGGCTTACTTATATTAGTTATCTTTTGAAAAATTCTACAACATCTTGCCTAAAGAAAAACCATGTCAAAGACTTGTTGTTGATGGGCGGCGAGGAGTAAACAATTTGCAAGGAATGTTAGTTTTCTCACTACGGTGTTAGGAGCGACTTTAATCCAAACGAAGCAAGTCGTCTGTTTTCTCAAGTAATGACAACAATAAATGGGTGCTACAGAATAAGGTAGTGTTTACAAAACAGTAGCTAAAACAGTAATAAAGCCTAATATTCTGATCAATATTTTTCAGAAAAAAGATTTTTTCTAATAATGGACAATACACAATTATTATGGAACGCAAAACACCGCGACTGTCATGCCACCGACCGGCCAAGTTATCCGAATCGCAACATTCAAAAACCGCCGCTGGGTTTATCGCGCGCCGCACTATGGAAAATGGTAGAACTAGAGCATATCATAAATGGTTTTTAAAAATATCACAATTTGAACGAAATATTTATTGCATTCGATACTCTAATAACCTAATCTACCTACTCAGACATTTTTTTCTACTAAAACTGCATAAATATTTTTTTATTATAGGTTGAAGTAAGTTGAAGTAGCGGATGGCTCATTCATATGTTTGCATACACATAATTCAAATGAATATTGTGAAAAAAGTATTTAGCACATGCATGCGGTTTTATACATTTTTAAAAAGGATATTTTATGTTCCTAATAATGAGCTATTAACTTTTTTTAATATGCTTTTTATTTTTGAGTAAGTACTTAAAAATTGACATACCCTATTTTTCACTTTTTTTTTTCGTCGAAGCTTTTCACATTTACCCACGTCTCCCCACGCGCAACTTTATATGTTATTTGATAGCCTAACTATTCATAAATGAAAAATTAAAGAAATCAACCGCGGAAGTTTGCGGTCCTGGAAGTAATGGAGAAAAGTGTGATAGAGGTCGGAGTAGATAATTCGGTACCTTTTGCGGTTACTGCTGACATAGTGTGCAAAATCAATAATTAATCACAATATTTTGATAGCAATAGCTTATTATATTCTAGTCTGCAGTCGTCCTGCGTGAGTAAATATTATGCATAACATTGATATTAGTACGTATTTCATATCTAAAAACCAGTATATAAGGGGAAGCAAATATCTTCAAATTGCACACTTCAGCGTGTATTATATATTATGTGACACTGATTTAAATTGGTTATTTCGATTAAAATGTCAACTTTCAACTGTACTAAGGGCGATTCCATAATTCCCTATATCGAGCGTGGCAGAACCTTGGAATCGTTGTCCATAGTTCTACAGCAAACATTAAATGTTTCTGAAAACAACTCGTGTTTTGTAATTGGTGACATTCAAAGACATATTCTGCCTTCTTTCAATAAGCGCTGGGCTCAAGCATCACGGAAAAAGGACAAATTTATTCGGAATAATACAAGCTGGCTGGAGTCAGGATATTCAGTACAGTTTCCGGAGTCTGAAGCACATTCAGTGCCATCAACTTCTGGTGAACGAAGAAGTGGAAACTCAGGTGATGGAAATACAGCACGAAGGTTATTTTACAATTACACTTGCTCGGCGAACATAACAGGTGTTGATGAAACATTGATTAAACGCTTGTATATTATTTTACAAGCTCTATCTTCTGGAATGATGATCGATCCCGAAAAATTTGGAGTTTATGCCTTAGAAACTGCGCGAATTGATGTTAGTAACTATGATTGGTACTACATGCACAAATTACTTATACACGGAGAAAACGTGATCAAACATTTTTCTGTTCTTCCTATTGGGCAACTGTCGGAATATGCACAAGAGTCGCGCAATAAAGACTACAGAAATAAGCGCCTGCACCATGCCAGAAAATGAAGACGTATTTAAAACACTTCTATATACTTCAGATCTATACCTTTTTAAGTTTAATAAACCCTTATGTAAGAAATGTGAAGGATCTTGATGAAGAGGCACAAAGTCTTTTGAAGGTGGTACCTGAAGGTGATCCTACATTTACACCGGAAGTAATTTTAGTTAGGAATAGTGAGGATAATAACAATTAGATACAACATAATAAGTAAGTAGTAACT